>NW_016108133.1:0-6394 GCF_001604975.1 Cebus imitator
TAGTAGAGACGGGGGTTTCACCATGTTGACCAGGATGGTCTCGATCTCTTGACCTCGTGATCCACCCGCCTCGGCCTCCCAAAGTGCTGGGATTACAGGCTTGAGCCACCGCGCCCGGCCCGACTTTTTTTTTTAATTTAATTTTTTTTAAAGATGGGGCCTTGCTATGTGGTCCAGGCTGGTCTTGAACTAATGGGTTTAAGCGATCCTCCTGCCTTGGCCTCCCAAAGTACTGGGATTATACGTGGGAGCCACCGTACACCACCACCCTTCGTCTTTTGGAGAGCAATTCCAAACCCACTGCCCAGTTTCTGGGGCCTTGGTGTCTGAGGTCCACTCTTGGTCTTATTTTATTTATTTGTCTTTACTTTTTTTTGAGACAGGGTCTTACTCTGTTGCCCAGGCTGAAGTGCAGTGGTGCAGTCATAGTGATCATCCCGCCTTAGCCTCCCAAGTAGTTGGCATTACAGGTGCATCACCACGCCTGGCTAGTTTTTTGTTTTGTTTTGTTTTTTCGTAGAGACAGGGTCTTGTTATATTTCCCTGGCCTCAAGCAATCCTTCTGCTTCAGGTGCTGAAAGTTCTGGGATTCCAGGTGTGAGCTACTGTAAGCACCTTGCCTTTTTTTTTTTTTTTTTTTTTTTTAAGCTATGAGTTAAATTCCCTTGCAGCACGCAGTTTACACTTCCAAAGCCCTAGAGAGGGCTGTGTCTGAAGCTGCCCTGGTGTGTGCCTTGTTCAGATTTTTTTTTCTTTTTTTTTTAATATAAACACATCTCATGTTGCCCAGGCTGGTCTCAAACTGTTGGGCTAAAGTAGTCCTCTTGCGTCAGCCTCCCAAGTAGCTGGGACCACAGGTGTGTGCCACCACACCTAACTAGTTTGTGCTTATTTTTTGTAGAGATGAGGTCTTGGTATGTTGCTCAGGCTGGTCTCGAACTCCTGGGCTCAAGGAGTCCTCCCGCCTTAGCTGCCTAAAGTTCTGGGATTACAGAACTTTAGGTGTGATCTACCGCACCCAGTGTGCTTAAAGAAACAAACAAAACCTGTGAATTAAATTTCCTTGCAGTAGGCAGTTTGCACTTCCATAGCTTCTAGAGAGAGATGCGTCTGAAGCAACCCTGGTGTGTGACTTCCTTAGCTTTTGGAGAGCAACTCCAAACCTGCTGGCCTGTTTTTGGGGTGGTGTTGTCCTTAATCCCTTGATGCCTTAGGTCAGCTCTTTGTCTTACTCGTTTATTTATTATTTTTTGAGATGGAGTTTTGCTCTTGTTGTTCAAGCTGGAGTGCAGTGGTGCAATCTTGGCTTACCACAATTTCAGCCTTCTGGGTTCAAGAGATTCTCTTGCCTTAGCCTCCCAAACTGGGATTACAGGCATGCGCCACCACACCCGGCTAATTTTGTATATTTAGTAGAGAGGGGGTTTCTCTATGTTGGTCAGGCTGGTCTCGAACTCTCGACCTCAGGTAGTCGCTCTGTCTCAGCCTCCCAAAGTGCTGGGATTACAGGTGTGAGCCACTATATCCGACAATTTGTCTTATTTATTTATTGTTACTTTTTTTTTNTGTTGCCCAGGCTGGAGTGCAGTGGCATGATCTTGGCTAACTGCAGCCTCCAACCCCCAGATTCAAGTGATTCTCCTGCCTCAGCCTCCCAAGTAGCTGGGATTACAGGCATGTGCCACCATGTCCAGCTAATTTTTGTATTTTTAGTAGAGATGGGGTTTTACCATGTTGGCCAGGCTGATCTTAAACTCCTGACCTCAGGTGATCCACCCACCTCAGCTTCCCAAAGTGCTGGGATTACAGGTGTGAGCCACTGCACCTGGCCAAGGCCTAAATGTCTTTTAATTTTTAGGTACCTCCTCCATCTCTCCTTACCCCCCAAGTCCCTGGAATTTGTTTGTTGAAGAAATCAAGTTGTCTTGTAGAATTTCCCATAGTGTGAATTTTGCTAATTGCATGCCTATATAGTTTCACATGTTTCACTTTTCCTATTTCCTATAAATTGGTAGTGAGATCCAGAGGCTTAATCACATCCAGCATCAATTTTTTCTTTTATTTGCACATATAATTTATCTCTCATTTGTTTTCAATTGTTCCTATCTAAAAAGATAAATTTGAAGCTATATATCTCTAAGTGTCACTTGGATGTAATCTTATAATTTTGAGAAACAGTACTCTTACTGTTCATTTCTAAATAGGATATTTACTTTTTCATTTTCTCTCAAACCTAAGAGTTATTTAGAAGGTGCTTCTGTCTTTCTTTTTGTTGTCAATTTCTAATTTATTGCATTATGATCAACAAATGTATGTGATTTGTGTTTTTTGAAATTTGGCCTGTACTTATTTGGTCTTTATTAATGTTCTCTCTTAATAGGTAGTTTTACCCTCTGTATCAGTGTGTGTGTTTGGACTTTTTTCTGTCATATCACTGACTACTAGTCCATGGATCTACTCCTGCTCTGATACCACAACCAGTTACCTTGCCCATTGTCCTGGGGCTTCCTCCGGTTTTCTGAATCCACTACCCTCAAGTCTGTAGTACTCCTGCAGTTGCTGCCAACTTTTTACATCAGCTATCTCCTGTATATTTTTTCGTAAGTTAATCTGATTCATCTGCTTTCAGTCTCTCAAGGATTTTGTGGTTTCTGATCCACCAGTTACGGATTCACAGGACGTTGGTGGCTTTCCCACTTGGCAGCCTCTTCAGAGACTTTTAGGGGCTCTAAAGGAATTTTACTCAATTGCATTAGAGGGTTTTACATACATATTCTGCGTTGCCCATTTTAGCTTCAGAGCTTCAATTTCATTTGTAAAATAGGATTTGAATATAGTCTCCAATAGAGTTGTGGGAATTAAGTGAACTCATATTTGTAAAACATTTAATGCAATTCTTAATAAATGCTAGCCTCTTCATAATTACCAATTCCATCATCTATGTTTTTACTTGTTCTGAATGTGGCTAATGAGGAATATAGGGGTGCTACTGATATTTATATACAATCTCAGCTGATCTAAGATTCCTAGGAGCTTGCTAAGGTGCTTGACAACATTTTAGGTAGATTTTGAGGGTAGAAGAGACTCTTAGGGCTATGGCTTATACCAGCAGAATTGACTTTTCTTTGGCTACCAAACTGCCGTTGTCAAAGGCAAGTCCTCCACTGTTAGAGGAAATCATTTTCTACTTATCAAGAACTAAGAAAGTTGCTAACCCCTCTGGAATATTTTCAGAGGATTGATATGGCCTGGCAGAATATTGTTACATGTTGCATTACTGCGGGTTTGGGGAAAGGAGGTGTACCCAAGTGTCAGGTTTGACTTGTGAGGCAAAGAAGTTTATGACAGAATCACAGTTGAGTCTTACATCAAGTCTCAAATGCCAAGAGCTGAAAGGAAGCTAGTGAGAAAACAGGAGATAGGTATATAGGAAGCAGACAGCAGATGGAAAGATTTTGGACTTGTCAGATTTGGAGTACATATTAGAAAAATCCAAGAAGAAATAGGAAAGTCAGGACAAGAGCTTAGAAGCAACAACTGGGCTAGAGATTAATATTTGAAATCCATGGGTAGGAGAGTTGTGCAGAGAAAGACTAGAGAGAGCCAATAGTAAATATTAAATAATATTAATAAATACTAAATATGAGTGAGAAACACTCATTTTAAGGGCCAAGGTTAAATGAGTTAGTGAGAAGCTGAAGAGATACTGGAGAATCTAGATTACCAAGGTAAGAGTTTTTATAAACAAGAACTGTCACCTATGTCATATGCTTCAGCGTGACTACTGAGAAGAGGTAAATAGATTTGTCCATTGAGGGTTTTGGTCATCTTTGTCAGAGCAGTGTCAGTCGAGTGGTGATTAGCTACCATTCTAAATGTGGTGTTTATCCTTTCCATTAATTTCTTTATTCTTACATCCTTTAATGATATGTAGTGACATTTTGCATGTTTCTAAACTTAACATAAAGGGTTTCATGGCATATGTGTCTTCTGTAACTGATTTTTTTCCCTCGACATTATGTTCGTGAGACTAATTCATCTTGATAATATAGCTCTGTTCTAATAGGTTTTGTTAACTAGAGCCTTGAGTTTTCTTAGTACCAAATTGTATCAGTAAGAAGAAAATTATCTCTGCCAATATTTATTCCTTTATTTAATTCTCTTATGTTTATTAGCGATGAGAAGAATGTCAGCAGATATATACCCTGGACTAGTAAAGTTGCTTTCCTCAGGGGAATCTAGTTTCTGATTGCAATCAGAATGACTTTAATGTTTTATTATTTGGAATGATAATTGCTATTGGTATTGGTAAATCATATTCTTTTAGTTCTAGAAAATATTTTTTAAGTATAAATTGTCTATTTAGCAACTCTATTCATTAAAGTCCCATTCTAAGTGTTCTGCTGGTTCTTTTTGGCTTCTGGGTCCCTTTAGGTATGTTGTTATTACCCTTAGTCTGCTCTCTGGGGCTCAAGTTTAATACTGGGGTATCTGAAGTCATAGCAGCCCAGTGAATGGGAAAAGCACAGTTATTTCTGCCCATGAGCTAGCCAGCATATTGCCAGTCAGCTTGTCAGACCCATGAGGAGGCACCAGGAGGAGGCCTCTCTGTACTCGTTTCCTTGTGCTATCTTTGTCTCAAGGTAGAGAAGACCCAATCCATCTCATTGTTTTCTTAGCATTTTCAGGTGGAGAAACCTGGCACACTCACATACGCAGTATTGACTTTCCCCCTAGGAGTTCAGAGTGGTATGGGCCAAGCCTTTACCATGGACCATGCTTTCATCCTTGCACTTTGGCTCTGCTACACCAAACTCTTACATGTAAATAGCACCCAGGGCTTTCGTTTGTTCCAGAGATGAAAAATTCTACATCATTCTTCACTCTCAGGTCTCAGACCCATCCTGCAACCTACTTTCTCGGCTGGCCTCAGCACTTACTTGGCCCAAGAACAGTCAATGAATCAGGTTTGGGAATAGAGGTGATTTGGAATATCTTCAACTTACTATCCTCCCAAAATTCATGTACATTTTAAAAATAGATGCTACCGAACTCCCATGAAGGAATGATGAGATTATTTTCCTAACTTCTCTACTAAATATTATTACCAATTTGATAAGTGAAAAATGGTGTCTCACTTTCATTTCTGTAGTTATTAATGAAGTTGAACACACTTTTATATTTTTAGGCCATTTATATTCCTGATTAAATTACCTATTCAAAGTATTTCTCTTCCTTCAGTCAGTGTGAGTGCTATACATTTCCTGTTAAGTGATAAACATTAAACATAAACAATCCTATTTTTTTGTTGTGATTTTGAATATAAAACATATTTAGGCAACTACCAGATAGATTATAAATAGATTGCAGATGGATAATATTATATGTATATTATACTTCAATTGATTAATCTGCCTATTAATTACACTTCATATTATACATAATGATATGAAGTCATTATACAGTTCAATGAATGTTCACAGTATGAAATACATGCATGTAAATAGCACCCAGTTGAAGAAACAATATTCTAAGCATCCCAGAATTGCCATTTGTGCTCTCTCTAGTCACTGTCTTCCCCAAAGAGTAGCCACTGTCCAGACTTTTAGTCCTAGATTAGTTTTATATTATTGACTCCTTCGTGTCTGATTTCTTTCACTCAATGTAAGGTCTCCAGAGAAAATACAGGATGCCTAGCTAAATTTGAATTTCAGATAAGTGACAAATCATTTTGTATGGAATCTACTTATATTAGAAATGATTTGTCATCTATCTGAAATTCAGATTTAACTGGATGTTCTATATTTTTTACTTTTACCAAACTGATAACCATAACTCAACATTATGCTTGTGAGGTTTATCCATAGTATTGCATGTAGTTGTAGTTTGTTTATTTTTCATGACTATATAGTATTCCACTGATGAATATACCACAATTTATATATCCTTTCTACTGTTGGGCATTTGGGTAATTTCAAGTTTGGATTTATTATGAATAATGCTATGAATATTCTTGTACAGTATTTTTGGTGAACATACGGATCTAAATTCCTTTAATCCTGAATCCTCCTGTAACTGCTATCCTATCTCCTTCTCTTTAGACTCAAGCTCCTTAAAAATGTTTATACTGCTTAGCCATACATGTGATTAACTCTTAGTTTCACCTCTTTGGTGACGCATAGCATACACACAGAACATTGCATAAGTCACATCATGTATCTAGTTTAATAAATGATTATAAAGTAAACATCTGTGTAACTACCACTCAGGTTGAAAACAAAACACTTCCAGCACCCACGCATACCCTTCCAAGATCATGATCCCCTTTCTTCTCTCTCCAGGTATCCATTCTTCTGACTTTTGTGATGTCAGTTCCCTTGTTTTTTTTTTTTTT
>NW_016108133.1:6874-13208 GCF_001604975.1 Cebus imitator
TAGCTGGAATTACAGGTGTGTGCCACCATGCCCGGCTAATTTTTGTATTTTTAGTAGAGACGGGGTTTCACCATGTTGACCAGGCTGGTCCTGAACTCCTGACCTCAGGTGATCTGCCCGCCTCAACCTCCCAAAGTGCTGGGATTACAGGCATGAGCCACCATGCCAAGCATCCACTTGCTTTCTTGATAGCAATGTCACCTGTGTATATATCCCTAAGTAGCATAATAATAGTTTTGTCTATTTTTAAGGTTTATGTAAGTGGAATTATACTGTATATAATCTGTTGTGTCTTCATTCCTCCTTTTAAAATGATATTTGAGAGATTTATCTAATATGTTACATACAGCTATAGTTCATTTCTTTTCATTTTTGTATAGTAATCTATCATTTGACTGTACCACTATTTATTCTTTCTATTGTTGATGGATATTCCATTTCTTTCCAGTTTTGTCAACAATACCCATATGAACCTTCTTGTTTATGTACCTCGATGCATATTTATAAGAATTTTCTAGGATATGTACCTAGAAGTAGAATCACTGGGTTATAGGGTACATATATACCAAATTGTCTTTCAAAGTTTGTTACAATGCATTAAGAATCCTAATTGCTCTATATCCACTGTTTTGTGCGAATTTTTAATTTTTGCCAATATAGTAGATGTGGAGTGATACTTTATTATGGTTTTAATTTTCATTTCCTCAGTTACTAATGGGGTTGATCACCTTTTCATATGTTTAATGACCATGTGTGTTTTCAGTAAAATGCCTGTTCAAGTCTTGCTCATTTTTCTATTAAATGTCTTTTTCTTACTCATTAAAAGTAGTTTTCTTTTTTTGAGAAAGAGTCTCACTCTGTCACCCAGGCTGGAGTGCAGTGGTGCGATCTCAGCTCACTGCAACCCCTGCCTCCCAGGTTCAATCAATTCTCCTGCCTCAGCCTCCCGAGTAGCTGGGATTACAGGCACCTGCCACCACGCCTGGCTAGTTTTTGTATTTTTAGTAGAAATGGGGTTTCACCATGTTGGCCAGACTGGTCTTGAACTCCTGACCTCGTGATTCGCCCGCCTCCCAAAGTGCTGGGATTACTGGTGTGAGCCACCACACCTGGCCTAAAAGTAATTCTGAATAAACTATAGAGTCTAGTCATTGGTCAGTTATATTTATTGCTTAATCTCCCCACCCTTTATGTTTTGCACACATCTTCTCCCTCCTCTCTGGCTTGTCTTTTCACTTTCTTTCCATTGATGGTAATTTTGTGTCTTAAGAAATCCTTTAGTATGCCAAGATCTTAAAGATGTTTTTCTATGTTATCTAATAAAGGCTTTACAGTTTTGCCTTTCACAGTTAAGTCTTTAATCCACCTAGAACTGTTTTTTTTTATACATGCTATGATGCAGGGTCCAGTTTTGTTTTTCTATATAAACACCCATTTGTCCTAGCACCGTTTATTAAAAAGTCCATTCTTTCCCTACTGATAAGAAGTGCCATTTCTTTCATGTATTAAGTACCCAAATATGCCTTAGTCTGCTTCTGAGTATTCTATTAAATCAAAATTAAATCTGAATGTTTTTCCCTGTAGAAATCTTATACATCTTTTGTTCTATTCTTAGGTAATTTATATTTTGACAGTATTGCAAGTGATATTTTTAAAACTTTTTATTGAAGTATAATGTACAAATAGAAAAGTACACCTACCATAAGTGTGTAGCTTGCTGCATTTTCACTAACTGAACAAACCCATGTGACCAGCATAAATAGAATCTTTAAAAATTATATTTTGTAACTTTGTTTTTGGTGTGTGGAAAATAAAATTTAATATTGATTTTGTATCTTGCAACCTCATTCACTCTCTCAGTAGTCTGTCTTTACTTACCTTGCCAAAACCACTATGTAAGAGATATTCAGGGATATCTTAATTACCAGAACTAATGGGTTTTTTCAATGCCCATCTTACCCAACCTTTCTGTGGCATTAACACTTGAAAATTCTCTTTTTGAAACTCTTAACTTGGCTTGTAAATCGTCACTATCCTAGTTCTTTTCCCAGCTCAAATTATTACTTTTCAATCTCTTTTGCTTTTTCTTCTTACTGATCCATTAGTCTAATTGCACCCAGCATGATTTCCCCATTTAGGAATGAGTACCCATTACCTGCTGTTAGTTCTTCCTTAGCATCATGGTAGAGATGCACTCACTTCCAGTCTGTTCCTGTCACCTCTACAGAGTCCATGCCCTCACCCTGCACATCTCAACAATAACCTAACTTTTTGACTCCTAGAAAGCATTCTATTCTAAATACCATAGCTAACCTAATCTTAAAATACCTTTTGATCAAAGGGATACCTGCACCCTCATGTTTATTGCAGCATTATTCACAATAGCAAAAATTTGGAATCAACCTAAGTGTCCATCAACAGATGAATGGATAAAGAAAATGTGGCATATATACACAGTGGAATACTATTTGGCCATAAAAAAAGAAAGAAATCCTGTCATTTGTAGCAACATAGATGGAACTGGAGGTCAGTATGCTAAGTGAAATAAGCCAGGCACAAAAAGATAAATATTGCATGTTCTCATTCATATGTGGGAGCTAAAACAATTGATCTTATGGAAAAAGAGAATACAGTTATAGTTACCAAAGGTAGGGAAGGGTTTGTAAGTGCTGGGGAGGATAAGAAGTTGATTAATGGGTATAAACATACAGTTAGATGGGATAAGTTTTAATGTTTGATAGCAGAGTAGGGTGATGAGTGAATAGCATTGTATTGTACATTTCAAAATAACTAGAAGGGAGGAATTGAAATGTTCCCAACATATAGAAATGATAAATGCTCAAGGTGATAGATACCCTAAATACCCTGACTTGATCATTATACTTTCTATTCGTGTAACAAAATATGACATGTATCCCATAAATATGTACAAATATTGTATATCAATAAAAATACATACATGAATTACATATGTAGCTTTAAAAATGCCATTTTGTACATGGCACCTCACCTGACTAGAACTTTGAAGTAGCTACTTACAAGATGAAGTCTAAAAAACATAGCCAAGTCTTCCAGACCCTTCATACCCTGGTCCCAAGCCTACCTCCTTGACTATCTTTCACAGCTTCCCTACCCACTCTCCATGCCAGCTATCTGGTCCCCACAACATGCTCAGCTAATTCTGGTTTCTGCACACTTTCATCACAGCCATCTCCTCTTCTTGCCCAGAATGTAGTGTGTGACCCCCAACATGCATTCAAACTATCTACAACTTAGCCACCTTTCAAGGCCCAACTTAAGTCTTGGGGGTTTTTGACATTGCCTTTTTAAATCATGTTATCTTCTAATGTATTTTTTCTCCTCTGAAATTTCTCTAGTACCATAGGACTACATTGTCATTTTCTGATGCCTCTGTATTTCTAGCTTAATCTACCACCATTTTCCCACAAACTACAAGGTTCCAGCCATAGCAGTCTACTCATTGTTTTGTCCAAACAGCTCTGTTGTTTCAGATCTCTGTGCCAATACTCCTGTGTGTAAAACTGGTTTCCCTCTCTTCAGTCAGGTACCTTTTCAAGCCAACAACCAAACAGCAGCCAGGGTATTCTTCCTAAACTGTATCTCTCTGCTAAGAGCTCTTCTAGGGCTCCTCAGTTTGCATCATGCTGCTTCATTATGGCCTTCATGCTCTAGCCTTCCCTCCCTGGCTAGCTTTTCCTCTCCCCACTCTTTCCTTACAATCTGCTTAGCCATACTAAGTGCGCCTCGTACTCTGTCATCTAAGTGTCTTTGTACATTCTGTTCCCTCTGCGGAAGTGCCTTCCCTCTATCTTCATGTGGCTCATTCAATTTTGTGCTCAGTCTCAATTTCATCCCCTTGAAGAAACTTTGTTTGACCACCTCAGTTCCCCCAGTGCAGATTAGGTACCCCTCATCTAGTGCTTACCTCTTTTCTACACTAATACTGCCCCAACCCTGTATTACAGTCATCTTTTTACCTGTCCGACTTCCCCCGTAGACAACAAGCCGATCAAAGGCAAGAACTGGGTCATATTTATCTTTGAATCCCTAGGCCCTGGCATAGCGCCTGACATGCCATAGGTCTTCACTGAATGCCTGGGTTCTTTCTCCTTTTTGTTCTGCCTGGTAGCGCCTACTAACATTTCAATTCACAGTTCAGATGTTACCCGCCTATGAAACCTCTACCCTGGGTCAAGATCTTTCCAAAAATTCATGCTCACATTGTAGGTTTTTTCTAACATTTATACATGAAAATTTTCAAAGCTACTTCAAAGTTGAAAGATTTTGCAATACCCTATACCTATAGTAAAATTAACATTTTACTATATTTGCTTTATCACATATCTGTCCATCTATGCATTCATCAATCTATATTCATTTTAAAAACACATTTTAAAGTATATTGCACATGTTAATATACTTCCTCCTAACTACTTCAGTTTGCATATCATTAACAGGCATTTAATATTTATTTATTTATTGAGACGCTGTCTTGCTCTGTTGCCCAGGCTGGAGTACAGTGGCACGATCTTGGCTCACTGCAACCTCCACCTATGGGATTCAGGCAATTCTTCTGCCTCAGCCTCCCAAGTAGCTGGGACTTTAGGCATGTACCACCATGCCCAGCTAATTTTTGTATTTTTAGTAGAGACGGGGTCTCACCATGTTGGCCAGGCTGGTGTCAAACTCCTGACCTCAGGCGATCTGCCTACCTCGGCCTCCCAGAGTGCTGGGATTACAGGCATGAACTACCACAGCCGACCAATATATATATTCTCAATATAAGATATACAATGGAAAGCACAAATTTTAAATGTATATTAGCTGGGTTTTGACAAATGCATTTACCCAAAAGCCTGTAACCCAAAGATACAGACAGTTACCTCTTTCTCATAGTATTCTTTCTTTTCATGTAATTATTTAATTATGTTTCCCCCATTAGACTTTTCAGTTCCTTGAAAGCAGAAACCATTTCTTATTTTCCTGCTAACTGTACCCAGCACTGTGCCTTACACACAGTAGGTATTCTATAACTGTTGTCTGGCTAGAAGAATAAATGTGTACTTTATTCCTGGAATATTAGTATGTGTCTTTACGCATTCTCTTTTCCCACCTTTCAGATCCAGAAGTTAGCTTAGTCATGTCATGTTTATGTCTTAAATACTTCTGACTTCTATATCCTTTATCCCTTTTCCAGTGCTGCAGTTCTCAGAGATCTGTCATCTGAACTATTGAAATAACCTTCTAAATGATTTCTTTCCTTTTTTCAAGTTTTTTTAACTTTTTATTTGCATATTTTAAAAATTGTGCATTCTAGTAACTAAAATCATTTGAACAAAAAAAAAAAATGAATGGTAAAGGGTTTTTTAAATACCAGTTTTTTATTCCCAAGTTCACCTTGCAAATGACTATCAAAGTAATACTTACATTTATTCTTCTTTTGAGACAGGGTCTCACTCTGTCACCTAGGCTGGAGTGCAGTGCTATGATCATGGCTCACTGCAGCCTCAACCGCCTGGGGTGAAGCCATCCTCGCACCTCAGCCTCCCGAGTAACTGGGACTACAAGTATATGCCACTGTGCCCATCAAATTTTTGTAGTTTTTGTAGAGACAGGGTTTTGCAGTGTTGCCCAGGCTGGTTGTGAACTCCTGGACAAAGTAATACTTATAAAATCCAAAGTTCATCATGTTTACATTCTCTTTAAAACCTTTCATTTTTTTCCTATTGTCTACTACAGATTTTAATCTGCCTTGTTTTTAAAGCATATGAGCTATTTTTTAAATAATATCTTACAACAAATTCTAACTTTTGAAATAGATGAAAAAACATTTTAAATTCATGTAAATTTATAAGTTCAAATGTATAACATTAAGTCAATATTAAAGCTATAAGAATATTATAACTATTGTTATGATCACAATTTCTTTCTTGTTTTCTTAAGACATAGTCTCACTCTGTCACCCAGGCTGGAGAGCAGTGGCATGATGTTGGCTCACTGCAGCCTTGACCTCACAAGTTCAAATGATTCTCCTACCTCAGCCTCCTAAGTAGCTGGGACTATAGGTGCATACCACCATGCCCAGATAATTTTTGTATTTTAGGTAGAGGTAGGATTTCACCACGTTGCCCACGCTGGCCTCGAACTCCTGGGCTCAAACAATCCACCCGCCTCAGCCTCCCAAAGTGTTGGGATTACAGATGTCAGCCACCATGCCTGACCATTATTTTTCTTTATTTTTTTATTTCAACAGTTTTGGGGTAGAGGTGGTTTTTGGTTACATAGATAAGTTCTTTTTTTTTTTTTTTTTTTT
>NW_016108133.1:13382-20291 GCF_001604975.1 Cebus imitator
GTTTCACCATGTTGACCAGGATGGTCTCGATCTCTTGACCTCGTGATCCACCCGCCTCGGCCTCCCAAAGTGCTGGGATTACAGGCTTGAGCCACCGCGCCCGGCATAGATAAGTTCTTTAGTGGTGAAGTTCTTTGGTGGTGATTTATGAGATTGTAATGTACCCGTCACCTGAACAGTGCACACTGTACCCAATATGTAGTCTTTTATCCCTTACCCCCATCAAACCTCCCCCACCCAGAGTCCCTAAAGTCCATTATGTTATTCTTATGCCTCTGTGTCCTGGTAGCTTAGCTCCCACTTATAAGTGAGAACATACAATAGTTGGTTTTCCATTCCTGAGTTACTTCATTTATAATAACAGCCTCCAGTTCCATCCAAGTTGCTGCAAAAGACATTATTTTGTTCCTTTTTTGGTGGAGTAGTATTTAATATGTATATATACCACATTTTCTTTATCCACTGATTGATCGCAGGGCACTTGGGTTGGTTCCATATTTTTGCAATTGCTAATTGTACTGCTATAAACAATGCATTTGCGTGTCTTTTTCATATAATGACTTCTTTTCCTTTAGGTAGATACTCAGTAGTGGGATTGCTGGATTGAAGGGTAGTTCTACTTTTAGTTCTTTAAGGAATCTCCATACTGTTTTCCATAGTGGTTATACTAATTTAAATCCCCACCAGAAGTGTAAAAGTGTTCCATTTCTACCACATCCACGACAACATATATTGTTTTTTGACTTTTTAATTATGTGGCCATTCTTGCAGGAGTAAGGTGGTATTTCATTGTTTTAATTTTCATTTCCCTAATGATTAGCCATGTGGAGCAGCTTTTCATATGTTTTTTGGCTGTTTGTATATCTTATTTTAAAAAGTGTTCATGTCCTTTGCCCTCTTTTTTGGTGGGATAATTTGGTTTTTTTCTTCCTGATTTGAATTCCTTGTAGATCTGGATATTAGTTCTTTGTCAGTTGCGTAATTTGTGAATATTTTCTCCTACTCTATGGGTTGTAACAGTCACTTTTCAAAAGAAGACATACACGTGACCAACAAGCATATCAAAAAATGTTCAGCCTCACTAATCATTAGAGAAATGCAGGTCAAAACCACAGTGAGACACTATCTCACACCAGTCAGAATGGCTCTTTTTAAAAAGTCAAAAAATAACAGATGATGGTGAGGTTGTGGAGAAAAGGGAATACTTACCTACTGCTGGTTGGAATGTAAATTAGTTCAGCCATTGTGGAAAGCAGTGTGGTGATTTCTCAAAAAAACTTAAAACAGAATTGTCATTCAACTCAGCAATACCATTATTAAATACTCTGTGTTCTCCCCCAAATCTCAGTAATCTCCATATGTCAAGGGAGGACCCTGGTGGAAAGTGATTGGATTATGGGGGCAGTTTCCCCCATGCTGTTCTCTTGATAGTGAGTCTCATGAGATCCGATGGTTTTAAAAGTGGCAGTTTGGCCGGGCGCGGTGGCTCACGCCTGTAATCCCAGCACTTTGGGAGGCCGAGGCAGGTGGATCACGAGGTCAAGAGATCGAGACCATCCTGGTCAACACGGTGAAACCCAGTCTCTACTAAAACTACAAAAAATCAGCTGGGCATGGTGGCGCGTGCCTGTAATCCCAGCTACTCAGGAGGCTGAGGCAGGAGAATTGCCTGAACCCAGGAGGCGGAGGTTGCGGTGAGCCGAGATCGCGCCATTCCACTCCAGCCTGGGTAACAAGAGTGAAACTCCGTCTCAAAAAAAATAAATAAAAATAAAAAAATAAAATAAAAGTGGCAGTTTTTCCTGTGCTTGCACTTCACCCCTCTCTCTCCTGCCACTTTATGAAGAAGGCGCCTACTTCCCCTTCTGCGATGATTTTAAGTTTCGTGAGGCTTTGCCAGCCATGCAGCACTGTGAGTCAATTAAAACTCTTTCCTTTATAAATTACCCAGGCTTGAATATGACTTTATAGCAATATGAAATGGACTAAAACAATATCCAAAGGAAAATAAATCATTCTACCATGAAGACACATGCACATGTATGTTCATTGAAGCACTACTCACAGTAGCAAAGACATGGAATCAGCCTAAATACCCATCAACAATAGACCAGATAAAGAGAATGTGGTATGTATACACCATGGAAGACTATGCAGCTGTAAAATAAAACAAGATCATGTCCTTTGCAGCAACATGGATGGAGTTGAAAGCAATTATCCTAAGCAAACTAACACAGGAACAGAAAACCAATTATGCATGTTCTCACTTATAAGTGAGAACGTTAAGAACACATGGGCACAAGGAGGGGAACAGCAAATACCATGTCCTATTTGAGGATGAAGCATGAGAGGAGGAGGAGGATCAAAAAACTGCCTATTGAGTACTATGCATATAACCTGGGTGACAAAATAATCTATATACCAAGCCCCTGTAACACACAATTTACCTGTGTAAACAAACATGCACATGTACCCCCAAACTGAAAATAAAAGTTAATGAATAAATAAAAATGGTTAAAATGGTAAATTTTATGTTATGTATATTTTACCACAATAAAAAATAATATGTAAAACAAACTCCAAATTGTATTTGTAGAAACTCAAGTATCTCTGTGGCTCCCTAAATTATCCCTAAGGTTCTGAGTACAATTTGAAAACCACAGTCCTATAGGATAAATACAAATACTTGGCCATGACATATGAGGCCCTTTATGATCTGTTCCTAGCTGTCCCTGGCCTCATTGTTTATCTCTCTCCATCTCATAATTTGCATTGTACTCATATTGAACTACTTATAGTTCCTAAATGTATAGTGTTCTCTCACAAACATGTGCCTTGGCATATGCCACTTCCTCTGCCTAGAATGCCCTTTATGCTCTTCTTTCCTACTCTTCCCTCCTTCATTATTATTGTCCTAGTCATCCTTCACATTTCAGCTCTAACTTCAATTCTTCTCTGAAGCTGCCTTTTACCTTCCCAGGTAAAGTTTAACACTCTCTCCTAAGAGAACCCATCTTAACCACGCATATCTCTTCCTCTAACATTGTATTTGCAATTATTTATTTGTTTGTATCTCTCTCTCCCTTTAGACTATGAACTCATTGAAAGTAGGGATTTTGACTTTGTGTCTCTACTATGTAGCACAATGAATAAAGGATTTGGATGTGTGGGGTGAATAAAGAGGAATTATTCAAGATGACTCAGATTTGCTGTTGGTTAGGTGACAGGTTAGATGGTTAGACAATCGAAACAAACAGTGCTGGAAGTGGAATAGGTTTGCACAGAAAAATAAATTCTGTTTTGTTCAGTGCTTTGTGCAATGCCACAAGGGCATTGTCCACTAGAGGGATTTAGTAGGTAGTCATAATACAGATTTGGACATCAAGAAAGAGTTCTGGCTTGAACATATATATTTAGGGAGTCATTAGCATATAAGTATTTATTGGAACTCTAGGCATGGCTGAGATCCCACAAAGAGAATGTATATGATAAGAAAAGAGCTTAAGACAGTTTCAGAGAATATCAACATTTAATGGGCAAATATAGAAAGCATATCCCATAAGGTAGACTGGGAATGATTGAGAATGAAGGACACGGTAATTGCATGGCTCTGGAGAGGAGACTTGAGAGTCCAGGAGTTCTGTATACTATATAGATTTTCTACCATCCCAGTCTTTTTAACCCCAAGGCTCTCCTGTTTCTGCAGAACCTGGGGCCAAGTGAGCAAATTAGTTTCCTTTCCTAGGGCACTGAGATTAAGACTCCATGGACTTTGGACCCATACTGCCTACATTTGCATTCTAACTGCCACTTATCAACTGTGTGACCTTGGGCAAGTCACCTAACTTCTTTGTGCCTCAACTTTCATATCTGTCAAAACAGGTATAATTATAATGTCTACTTTATAGGACTTGTGAAAATTGAATTAGTTAATATGTATAAAGTACCTAGAACAGTGCTATAAACACTGCATAAACTTAGCTGTTTTTATAATTGTCATTATCATTATTGTCCCTCTGCAGACACTTTAAGGCTTATTCCATCTTGCTAAGTCAGTTATTGCTTCTCAATCTGTACTCTAAAAATATGTTGAAACCTTGTACCTACTAAATTTCCTTTCCATGTGCTCTGTGATCTGGTGGGTTAGTACATTTTTTATTCCTTTTAGTGATGTCTTAGGAGGGAAAGGAGAGATATGCTGGTGGTCAGTTTCCTATGTTTGAGTAGAATTTCCCATAATGCTCTATATGTTCTTTTTATATACAAATTTATTTGAAAGCCCATTCCTATGTAGCTACGTTGATATTTTATTAGAATAATTTGTGACTAGATAATCTGGAGTGCAGTGGTGCACTCTTGTCTCACTGCAACCTCCGCCTCCTAGGTTCAAGCAATTCTCCTGCCTCAGCCTCCCGAGTAGCTGGGACTGCAGGTACGCGCAACCATGCCCAGCTAACTTTTGTATTTTTTTAGTAGAGACGGGGTTTCACCATGTTGGCCAGGATGGTCTCGATCTCTTGACCTCATGATCCGCCCGCCTCGGCCTCCCAAAGTGTGGGGATTACAGGCGTGAGCCACCACGCCCGGCCATCATTTTATTTTTTGAAAGGCTTCTTTTTTTTAGTTATTTTCCCCTTTAGACATTCTGTTCCTGGAATCCTATCTTTTTTCCTGATTTTTAGAAATTATTTTCTTAAAGCCTAGGACACTGATATCTGACTATGTTCCTTGGTGCCCTTCCATCATATTCCTATCATTTTACTTCTATGATCAATTCTTCCTTGTGTGTCAACTTGAAGGCCAAAACAGCCATTTTATTCTTCACTTGTAGTATCTTTTGGGTAAATAAACAGTCATCAGAGTAGATAAGGGATTTATCAAGTACTCTGCTTTCAGCCTAATGTGACTTAGTAAGTATCCAGATTATCCAAGTTTTTCTACTCTGTTAATAATAACTTACATATAAATAGCCCTTTATGAATTGCATTTGATTTTTATCCCATTCCCATTAGGTAAGAACAGTATTGTCTTGTTTTATGGATAAAGGAAAGTTTCAGTGGCTAGTTCAATATTATACACACTGGTAAGTGGCAGAGGCAGAATTTGAACTAAGATTCTCTCACTCCTAATCAAGTGCCTTTCCTCCTCTATTGCCTATCACTAGTTGCCTCTGTCTAAGTTTGTGATCCATTTCAGTAACAGATCATTCCCTTTCTCTTTGACCAGGCAGACCATCTATCATACCATACTTCTGTCTTTTACCCTAATTTACTCAGTCATGCTACCTGCTTTAGGCCCATATATATTTTCTTCACATGTAGAGCAGGGTTTCCCAGCTGTGTCACCATTAATATTTTGGATTAAATAATTGTTTACGGGAAAGGAGGCTGTCCTGTGCATTGTAGGATGTTTAACAGCATCTTTGGCCTCTACTCACTAGATGCCAGTAGAACACACACCAACTCCTAAGTTGTGACAACCAGAATGTCTCCAGATACTGCCAGATGTCCCTTATGAAGCACAATTGCCCCCACTTGAGAACCACTGGATATAGATCTACTTCATTTCTATCCTACCTCATTTTTCTTTTTTCTTACAAATACACTTTTCTGTTCCAGCTGTAAAACCCATTGTAATGTGCCTCCATGATAGCTGTGAAGTTACATTTCTCTTTTAAAGTTAAAATCTCTCCTTTATTATTTATTTGTTGCCATAGTGAACAAACACCCAAAGGTATTGAGTAGTATTTTTTACTCTCTCTTTACTTGATCTGTTCTCATTCTTACAGAGAGAACTACTTCATTTTTCTTCATAGCTGTCCTTAATCAGAACTTTCAAGTCTCTGCAAATATGTTATTTCCCATCTTTGTGATATATATTCCATCTTTGTCAAGAATTTATCATTTTAATGTCTTAACAACAGGAAATCAAATCCTGTTTTGTGGTGATTTGTTTCTAGAGAAACATTCATGTCTCTTAGCTCCTTTCTATTCTTGAGCCCCAACTCTCATTTGAAGAAGAAGGAAAAAAAACACCCACTTTATCCTTAAGTCTATGGTTCTTGCTTAGATCATTGCCATAGATTCTTCTCGGGGTTCACCTGTAATTTTGTTTCATTCCTATATGAAACTATAGATGGAAGTTTTGCTCAGCAGCTTTGAAAAACCTCAGCAGTCTCTCCTTTACGTCCAGATGGGATATGGGCCAATAAAATAACACAGTGTTCTGTTTGGCTAAAAAGGGAAGGGAAGGAAAGGAATGGACTAACTAACAAAAGATTTAATACAGATATTGGCAGGCAGGTTCGATAAATCTCAGCAGGCTTTCCTTCACATCCTAGAGAGGATAAGCAGCACCCATTCCAATTGGTAATAAGAGGAAAAGAAAGGGATAATTGAGAAAATTATTTTTGTTTTAGATTAGGGAGATATGAGCATGTGTATAGGCTGAAAAGAAGGGATTAGTGAAGGAAAAAATAAATGGAAGATCTAAGAGAGAGAGAGAGAAGATAAAGGATCAGGGTCCCAGAGAAATTGGAGGGAATAGAAATAGAGGCAGAAGGCAGGACCTTGAAAACAAAGGCAGCTATTTCCTCTGAAACAAGGGGAAGGATGAAGCAATAAGTAATAGCAAAAGAAAGAATGTGAGGAGAGGAGAGGGGAGGTTGGGGAGCCCTTGTGGATAACTTTCATGTCTATAAAATATTTGGTGAAATCCTCTACCAATAGAAAGTGAAGATAGGTTTATATTCTTAAAAATGATGGAAACCATCGTTCTCGGCAAACTGACACAAGAGCAGAAAATCAAACACCGAATGTTCTCACTCATAGGCGGGTGTTGAACAATGAGAACACATGGACACAGGGAGGGGAGCACTACACACTGGGGTCTGTTGGGGGGAAATGGGAG
>NW_016108133.1:21716-64892 GCF_001604975.1 Cebus imitator
ATTACAGGCATGCACCACCATGCCCAGCTAATTTTTTGTATTTTTAGTAGAGACGGGGTTTCACCATGTTGACCAGGATGGTCTCGATCTCTTGACCTCGCGATCCACCTGCCTCGGCCTCCCAAAGTGCTGGGATTACAGGCTTGAGCCACCGCGCCCGGCCCCCCAACTACAATTTTTAATTCAGACCAAAACACTAAAGAAATTTTAAATTGGAAAGGCTTTAAATTGTATAATAGTTCAGAAAATTAATTGATTCAATCTTTAAAAAAAAAAGAAAATGATGAGTCTGCATAATAGCTGCCATGGTGAATTAGATTAGTTAGATTAGAATGTTAGTGAAGTAGGAATGAGGAAGAAAAGATTGTCAATTGACCCAGGTTCAGCTAAGTTTAGGTAGCATGTTTATAATGGATCTCATCTATTTGGTTATGCTGTTTCTTCAGTATTGCAGCCTACAAATAAACATACAGACACATAGTTGGTTTAACCTATGGTTGAGAATTGACATGGTGGGAATGGTAGATCATATGTCCAGTGAGTTCTTAGGAAAACATAACTGAAATTATCAACCATAGGGTTCAGAGTAGTTGAAGGCCCAGAAGAGGCTGATCTACTGATAGTATTAGAAAGTATCAGTAAATTAGTAGTCAAAAAAATAAAAAAAGGTGAAGAACAGGGTCCAAAGAAATGGAAGGATAGTAGAATACAGTCAGGAATTTGGAGTTTGGCATCTCATAAATATAATTGTTTCATGTTATAAGGAAGTCCAAAGGATGGCTGTATAAAAGGTAGAGTAGAGCTAACAATAATTATACCATTTGTCTTAGTCCATTTGCACTGCTATAACAAAATACCTTAGGCTGGGTAATTTAGAAACAATATAAATTTATTTCTCACAGTTCTGGAGGCTGAGAAATCCAGGATCATGGTGCCAGTAGAATCAATGCCTGGTGAGGACAGACATCCTGGCAGCCTCACATGACAGATGGGGAAAAAGGGATAAACGGTGTGTCCACACATGGCAGAAGGGGGCCAAAGTGCAAAGGCAACTAGCTAATTCTCTCCAGCCCTCTTATCAGGCGCTAATCCCATCATGAGGGCAGACATTTCATGGCCTAATCATCTCCTAAAGGTCCTACCTCCTAATATTATCGCACTGGGGACGAAGTTTCAACATGAATTTTGGAGGAGATGCAAACATTCAAACCATAGCATGATTTATTTATCATTTAACCTTGCTTCATAGATAGTATCTTATTTAATTCACTATCACAACTTAATAAGGTAGCTAGATTTGCCTCATTTTATAAAGGAACTTAACTCAAGATCATATCACCACTCAGTGACAGAGCCAGGATTGTAACCTGTCTGTTTGACACCAACTATGCACTTAACCATTATACTATATAGCTTTTCCACAGTAAGCCTAATAATGGGAAGTTAGGTGCTTTAGCAGGACTTCAGAGGTTATTAGAATGTTTAAGAAGCAAACCTCAGAATTAAACAAAGTAGAAAATAATCTTTACCTTTTTTAAAGCTACAGTAGGAAAGGTATTCCAGTATGATATAATGAAAAGAACATAGGACTTGACTGAAATCTTGAGATGGAATCTCAGGCTTACCGCTTACTAGCTGTTTGACCTTAGGCAGATCATTTAACCTCCGAGCTTGTTTCTTTATAAAATGAGAATGATAGTAAAAATAATGATGATAATATGGTTAAAAAAAAAAAAAACCTGTTCATCCAATTTCACAGCATTAATTTAAAGATTATCATAATGGATATAAAAAGTAAATAACTATACCGATGGTTGTCATGGTGATAGTTATTTATCTATCTGCTTTGTTTCCATGGGAAAGGGCAAGAAGTGCCAGTGGACTCAATCGTACATATCCAACATTTGGACCTTTGTCCTTTACTGAAAGAGGCACTCCAAAAAGTGAACATGATTAAGAAGTTTTCTCTGCTATGAGGACGCAAAGGCATAAGAATGATACAATGGACTCTGGGGACTTGGGAAAAAGGGTGGGAGTGGGGCGAGGGATAAAAGGCTACAAGGGTGCAGTGTACACTTCTTGGGTGATGGTTGCAGCAAAATCTCACAAATTACCACTAAAGAACTTACTCAGGTAACCAAACACCACTTGTACCCCAATAACCTATAGAAAAATTAAAAATTTAAAAAAAAAAAAAATATATATATATATATATAAAAGTTTTCTCAAGATTGATCACTTAATTTTTTTATGGGGTCTTTATTTCTTTTCTCTTTCTCAGAAGAAATGTAGGTATATGTTGGATGCATTACCAAGCAATTTAAATTTCATTTCCTGCTATTAGGTATTAATATTAACCGAGGCCTCCTATGCTTGGGAAATGTAATCAGTGCTCTTGGAGACGACAAAAAGGGTGGATTTGTGCCCTACAGAGATTCCAAGTTGACTCGACTGCTTCAAGGTAAGCCCAAAGTGCCTCTAAAAATAAGAGAGTAACTCATAATGATAGTGCTGAGAAAGCAAAGATGAAATGGGTAAAAAGCCAGCTATTTGGACAATCACATACACAGTTGTCTAATTGCTAAATACAAGAGACTGCTGTTGGCAAGCAGGCTTCTAAGATAATGGAAAAATGTCATCATATATGACCTTGAGAGCCAAGAAATCTGTAGTGCACCAACTGTACTTTGTATTTTATACCTGAAAATGAATTTGGCTACTGTTTCTTTAATTATTAGTGCTGCTAAACGGAACTCCCTGGAGAGTTAAAATCCACCTAGAGGGGGCATCCTAAGAATGTTTAATTCCACTAGTGGCTCCTAACTTACTTAAGCCAGGCCCCAGTTGTTTTAACCTGATTAACTGCTGAAATCACAGTCTCTTGAGAAAGTGGACACATGCAATAGGATTTAAATTTATATCACATCAGAAATCTTAGATATCTATACGTATCATATTGTTTCAATATAAAAACACTAAGAACTTTTTCTTGTAGCTCTGAATTTTAAGTCACCAACCCGAATGGACGGCTTTGCTTATATCCTACTTGTTTGATTTCATTTCCTTTCGTTATTCTTTATTGTTCTTTTTCAGATTCTCTGGGAGGTAATAGTCATACTCTTATGATAGCCTGTGTGAGTCCTGCTGATTCCAATCTAGAAGAAACATTAAATACCCTTCGCTATGCTGACAGAGCAAGAAAAATCAAGAACAAACCTATTGTTAATATTGATCCCCAGACAGCTGAACTTAATCATCTAAAGCAACAGGTATAAGGGACTTAAAATTTGATGGGAAAAATTACAAGTATGTGAGTGGAATAATAGAGTTTCTGTTTCTCAGTTTCTTGTCTATCAGAAGTTCAGAGATGTTGGTTAGGCATTATGCTAGTTTGGGGACCTCTGAAAATAACTCCTATTAACGTGTTTGCTGTCCATTTAAGATTGGGGGTAGCATTGGAGAGTTCACTGATAAAGAAGAAATGAACACTGAGAGATAAGATGAGAGGTGTAGACAGGGGCCAAATCCTGAAGTTCCTTATATGACTTGTTAAAGAATTTGGAATTTAACCTGAAAGCTATGAAAAACCATTGAAGAGTTTTAAGTAGGGAGGGTGAAATGTGATATGTGAAATATGTGAAACACATTTCATATGATGAAATGTGTGTTTCAGGGAGATCATTCTAGCAAGTATAGAGAAAATAGATTAGAGGTGGCAGTGGCTAGAAGGAGGAAAATAAGTCAGGCTGTTACAATAACCCAGGTGAGAACTCTGGCTTGAACTAAAGAGAATAGCAGTAGAAATGAAGAGAAGGGGACAAATTAGAGGAAAAAAAAAAAACCAAGAAGGAGGTAGAATGTATAGGGCTTACATGGTAACAAATTTGATGTAGGAAATGAAGGGTGGGTACGGAGAGTCAAGGTTGGTTTCTAAGTTTCTTGTTTGGACAACTGAGTAAATGGTAGTGCTGAGCCAGAGAATATAGGAGGAAAAATGGGATCAGGTAGGAAAATGGAAATGATGAGTTCAGTTTTGGGCATTTTGAGTTTGAGGGGCTTAGGGGACATCTAAATAGAAATGTTTAAACATAGTTTGCTCTACAGGTTTAATGTAGAGAGGTCTCAGCTGAAGATATAGATTTGAGAGTCACCAGTATTTAGATGATATCTGGAGTTATAGAGTGGATGAGATCAGAGTACCGGGCACATTAAAAGCACATTAAATAATTGCTGACCAAGCAAATGAGGAAGAGAAAAAGGCCAAAGACAGAATCCTAGGGAATACGAGCACTTAAGGAATAGAGAAAGAAGAGAAGACAACAAGAGAAACTAATAAGGAGTAGACAGGTAGAAAGAAAACCAATGGTGTCGTGGAAGCCCAGGGAAGAACATTTCAGGGAGGGTTGTCAAACGTATAAATCTATAGAAAAGTGTAGAGTGAGGTAAAGATTGAAAAGTATCCACTGATTTTTATCAACAAGGTGGCTATTGGTGACTTCAGTGAGAAGAGCAGGGGAATGATAAAAGCAGGATGCTGCAGGATAAATAGATAAATGTAGATAAGGAAGTAGAGGAAGCTGATAGGTTCTTCTTTTAAGAAGACAAGGTGAGAAAAGGCAATAGCCAAGTAGTCAAGGGTCAAGGGATATAGGTCTATGTTTTTAAAATATGGAAGAGACTTAAACAAATGGAAGAACCAGTTGGGAGAGACCAAACCTTAGAATAAGGATTAGTTGAAAAAAGGCTGTCTCTAAGTAGTTGAGATCCTAAATACAAACAAAGAGGGATTTGCATGGAATACTATGCAGCTACAAAAAAGAACAAAATCATGTCCTTTGCAGCAACATGGATGGAGCTGGAGACCATTATTCTTGGCAAGTTAACACAGGATACCGAATACCTCATGTTCTCACAAGTGGGAGCTAAATGATGAGACCACATAGACACAAAGAGGGAAACATCAGACACTGGGCACTATGCTTAGTACCTGGGTGGCAAAATAATCTGTATACCAATCCTATATGACACAAATTTACCTATATAACAAACCTGCACATGTACCCCTGGACCTAAAATAAAAGTTAAAAATAAAGAGGGGTTTGCTTTTGACAATAGAGGAGATACCTGCCCCCAAGACTAGAATAAAAGAGGTCAGGATAGAAAGAATACAGTGACACTACTTTAGAGGCAGGAGAAGGGAAATTGAGGGATTTTTAGCCTGATGGCCTTTATCTTCCCAGTGAAGTACGAGACAAAGTCATCTTCTAAGAGTAAGTAGTCAGATAATAGGGTAGAGGGATTAACGAGATCACACAAGGCTTGAAATCATTGTTACCAAAAATGGAAGAGGTACCTGGCCAGGAGCATGAAATGGTGGTATCAATATGACTGGTTGTGCAACAGTTTGGTAGCCCTGGTAGAGCAGCTGAGAAGGCAGGCAATTGGATTGATACAGGCTTGGGAGGGTCAAGTTTTCTTGCCTTCCAATGTCTAGTACTCTTTCCACTGGAAATCTAGTGTTTTCAAATGTCCAGTCTCTCCCTGTCTGGACTTTCTCCTCAATGATAACTGCTATTTAGTTAATCTCTTTTCTTCCTTCGGTCTTCTTTATCTCCTTTCCTCCTAGGGTTCACTGTAGAGAACATAAGTAATTTACCTGTCCATGGTATCATTTGAAGAATAAAATATACTGCTTCTGGCCCCTTATTTGCTTTCATGTTTATTCCTATTGCAAAAAATGCCCTTCTTCCTAATCATTTTTTGTTTATTCGTTTCAACAATAAATATTTATTGAACACTATTATGTGCCAGGTACTGTTTTGGAATACAGTACTGAGCAAAGCAGACATAGTTTCTGCCTTCGTGGAACTTGTTGCCTAGCATGAGAGACAAACACTAAATATATAATCACACATAATCATTAATATATCATTATAAACTGGGATAATATGCTATAGTGTGCTATGAAAGTATGAAACAGGGTCTTCTATTATAGTTATCCCTCTGTATCTCCAAGGATTGGTTCCAGGACCCCCCACAGATACCAAACCATGGATGCTCAAGACCCTTGGATTAAATGGCATAGTATTTGCTTATAACCTATGTATGTCTTCTTGTATACTTTAAATCATCTTGAATTGCTTATAATACCTAATACAATGCAAATGTTATGTAAATAGTTGTTATACGGTATTTTTCAAATTTGTATTTTTTTTTTTATTTTTAATATTTTTGACCCATAGTTAGTTGAATGTGCAGATGTAGATCCCACAGATATGGAGGGCCGACTGTATATCTATTCTGGGAAGACTTCCCTAAGGTAACAACATTTGAGCTGAGCTGAGAGATTGAGTAGGAAATAACTGCAAAAGAAAGAAGAGAGTTCTAGATAGAAGAAACATAGGTAGCAAAGTACAGTTGATTCTTGAACCATAGTAGTTTAAACTGTGTGGGTCCAACCAAACACAGATCAAAAATACAGTATTTGCAGGATGAGAAATCCACATGTAGACTTTTCATATGTGTGGATTCTGCAGGGCTGACTGCAGGACTGAACTATGCATGTACATTTTTATATGTGCACAGGGTCTTGGAACCAATCCCCTGCATATACAGAGGGACAGCTGTATAGCGGCCAGGAGCACTGACACTGCAGCTAGCCTGCCCATGTTCAAATCTTAGCTCTATAACTCACTAGCTATGTACCTTGGGCAAGTTCTCTGTGCCTTGGTATGCCTATCTGTACAGTAGAAATAATAATACCTTCTTATTGTTTTCGTGAGAGTTAAATGAGTTAATACATGTAAAGCACTTAGAACAGTACTTGGAATATAGCAAGTGCTGGAAGGGTCTGAGATAGAACAGGAGTATAGTGCATTTGAAGAACTCAAAGAATGCCAGTGTGGCTAGAGTGTAGAAAGCAAGGGAAGAGTACAGGCCTACCTTAGAGATGTTACAGGCTTGGTTCCAGACCACCACAATAAAGCAAATATTGCAATAAAGTGAGTCACACAATTTTTTGTTTTCCAGTGAATAGAAAGTTACATTTACACTATACTGTAAAAGAAATAAATAAATAAAAATAAATTAAAAAAACAAAATACACTATACTGTAGTCTGTTAAATGTGCAATAGCATTATACCTTAAAACAGTGTGCATATCTTAATTTAAAAATACTTTATTGCTACAAAGTGTTGACACAGAGACATGAAGTGAGCATATGCTGTTGGAAAAATGGTGCCAATAGCCTTGATTAATACAGGGTTTCCACAGGCCTTCAATTTGTAAAAAACACAATGTCTGTGAGGTGCAGTAACATGAAGCACAATAAACTGAGGTGTGCCTATATTCTAGCATGAGGGTAGAGGGAAAGCAGAGGCCTGATCCAGGACTCATGGACAATGTTAAAAATGATTATAAGCCAGGTAGTAACATTGATAGTTTGCATTTTTAAACAATGGCCTGGCTGCTATATAGAAATGGATTATAGTAGAGCAAGAGTAGATTCATGGAGACCACTTAAGAAGGTACTGCCGTAGTCCAAGCAAGAGATAATGATGGCTTGGACTTTGAGTGCTGGCAGTGGTGATAGAAAGAAGTAACCAATGAATTAGATAAAAGAATGACACCCAGATTTCTGGCATGTGGAATTGGATATTCACTCGCTTGGGGTGCACCGCAAAAGGACCAGGTTTGGGGATAGCAGACAGCTAAGTGGAAATAACAGGTAGATAGTTGAATATAAAAGTCTAAAGCTCAGAAAGATCAGTGCTTGAGGTAAATTTGGAAGTCACCAGTTTCAGGTAATAGAAAACATAGACAGAGATGATACGTTCAGAGGAAAATGTAAGTAAGAAAACTCTCACTGAGCTTTGGGGGACTTTACCATTAAAAGGACAAGTCGAGCAAAGATGAATGAAGAAAGACTTAGAAGATCAGTTAGAAGACTAGAAGGAAAACCAGGAAAATGTGTCTGGTAAGCCAAATGCTACCAGTCAGTCAAGTAAAATGAATATTGAAAGATGCCCATTGGATTTGGGTGACATGGAGCTCTTTTGTAACTTGGACAGGTTATTTCATTGGAATGATGTAGGCAGTCATATTGGAGTTAAGTCGAGGAGCAAATGAATGGCGAGCAAAAGGAAATGGAGGCAATTGACGTATTATTCTCTCAAAGTTTGTGAAAAAAGAAATAGACCAAGAGAGTAAGTGGGATTGGGAGGATGCTTTTGTTTAAGTTGGGAGAGACTTGAACATGTTTTAATCTTAATAGGAAGGATCTTATAGAAAGGGAGAAATCGAAAATATAGAAGACAGAAGGGATAACAGAGTAAGATTCATAAGATTGCAAGAAGAGTGGGAATCCAAAGCACATGCAAGGCCAGTCTTGTAAGGCAGACCAGCTCCCTTTGTGTCATAGGAGGAAATGGGAGAGGATGCTTATCCATGTGCTCTGGTTTAAGATCCATCTCCATGAAGCCTCCCTTTGACTATTTAGGTTTTTGTTGATTTGCTTATTCTGTTTTGTATTATTTCCTACTATTTTAGACTTTAGGCTTATCTTTCTTAACTAGATTATAAACTTGAGAGTAGGGATCATATTTTATTTTTATATGTCTGTACATTGTCTAGCCCAGTGCTGAGACTGATTTTGAAAAATAGATGCTCGAGGCCATGAGTGGTGGCTTATGCCTGTAAGCCCAGCACTTTGGGAGGCTGAGGTGGGTCGATCACTTGAGGTCAGGAATTCGAGAGCATCCTGGTCAACACGGTGAAACCCCATCTCTACAAAAAAATACAAAAAAAAAAAAAAATAGATAGAGGTAGATAAAATGGACAGCTCATCTTCTATGTAATAGTTCGTGTAATGCTGATTCTCCTGTTATCATTGAATCATCAACTATGTATGATGCCTTTGGTAGTATCTAAGATATGCAATCTGCCTTAGATTTCATAGGCATTTGGTAAAATTACTCTATTGCTAATTGTGGTAATTTTACTGCCAAGGGGTAAGTAACATTTGGTTAGTGACTAGTTGATTATTTTTCTTTGCTTCCCCCAGGTACAACAGCTACAGGTCTTGTTGCTACAAGCCCATGGAGGTACCCTGCCTGGATCTATAAAGTAAGAGTCATAGATAAATTTTAATTGTGTGTCCCCCTACATCTTGGTTACTTTTGTTTGTTTACATTTTAGGTATGTGAGACATAATGCATCTAAGAATCAGAGTTATACAAAAAGATATACTCAGAGCAGAGGAATGCAATTAAAACTCCAATGAGATATTGCCTCACACCCATTAGGGTGGCTACTATTAAATAAATAAATGGATAGATAAATAACAGAAAATAACAGGTGTTGGCAAGGATGTGAAGATGTGGAGAAATTGAAACCCTTGTATGCTGTTGGTGGGATTGTAAAATGATGTAACCACTATGGAAAACAGCATGGAGGTTCCTGAAAAAATTAAAACTAGACTTACCATATGATCCAGCAATCCCACTTCTGTGTATATATCCAAAATCATTGAAGGCAAGGTCTCAAAGAGATATCTTCACGACCATGTTCATAGTGGCACTATTCACAAAGGTTAAGAGGTAGAAGTAACCCAAATGTTTGTCAACAGATGACTTAATAGACAAAATGTGGTATATACATGCAACAGAATATTATTCAGCCTTAAAAAGGAAGAGAATCCTGTCATTTGCTACAATATGGATGGACATTGAAGACATGCTTAATGAAGTAAGCCAGTAACAAAAAGATAAATACTGTATGATTCCACTTATGTGAGGTATCTAAAATAGTCAAATTCATAGAAACAGAAAGTAGAATGGTGGTTACTGGGGACTGAGGGGTAAGTGGAAAAGGGGAGTTGTTTAATGGGTATAAAATGTTATTTTGCAAGATGAAAAAAATCTGAAGATCTGTTTCACAGCAAGCAATGTGAACATACTTAACACTAGCAAACAGCATACTTAAAAATGATTAAGATGGTAAGTTTTATGTTTATTATGTTTGCCATAATTTTTTAAATTTGTATTTATATAAATTTATGGGATACAAGTGCAATTTTGTTATATGGATATGTTGTGTAGTTGTGAAGTCTGGGCTTTTAGTGTAACCATCACCTGAATAATATGCATTGTGACAACTTAGAAAGCTAAATATTGGATGTTCTCACTTATCAGTGGGAGCTAAATAATGTGTACACATGGACCTAGAGTGTGGAACAATAGACATTGGCAACTAGGAAGGGTAGAAAGTTTGGGGGCAGTGGGAATAGGTGATGAGAAGCTACTTAATGCACACACTTACCACAATTTTTTTCAAGAAGAATATACTCAGTGAGGTAAATGTCATTCCCTCTCCATCCCTGCAACTCTGTTCCCATTCCTATTTCCCACCCTTATTTCTACCTCTTTTCTACCATTATTCTCTCTCCCCCTGTATTTAACCCATCTCTTTAGTTTCTGGTTTAGCCTTCTTGTATTTCTTTTGTACAAATGAGTAGATACCTCTGTATTTTATTGTATCACCTTGTTTTCTCATATGAATGGTAGTGTACTGTATGTAATGATTGTATATTCTTTGTGGCTTTGCATTATTCAGTGTTTCCTGGAAATCATTTCTTACCAGTTCAGAGAAGTTCATTCTCTTTTGCAGCTGCATAGTACTTTTATTGTATACATGTGCCATACATATCAATTGAACCCCTTTCCTATGTATGCACATTTAGGTTATTTCCAATGTTTTGCAATTACAAACATGCTACAGTGAATAACCTCTGTGTATATATTTTTGTTTTGTCAGAGGTTTATCTTAAGGGTAGATTTCTAGAAGTGTGATTGCTGGGACAAAAGATAAGTACATTTGTACCTTTAAAAGGTATTGCCATATTTGCCTTCAGAAGAGATGTACCAGTTTGCATTTCTACCAGCAGTGTATGAGAAAGCCTGTTTCCCCACAGCCTCACCAATGGAATGTATTGTCATACTTTTTCAAATTTTGGCAGTCTGATAGGTGAGAAATGCTATCTCAGTGTTGTTTTACTTTGCATTTCTTGAATTATGAGTGAGTTTGAGCATTTTTTCATATTTTTCAGGGCCACTTTTATCCTGTTTGCTGGTGAATTGTCCATGTCTTTTCTCATTTTTCTATTGGGTTTTTTGGTCCTTTGGCCTCTTTTTAAAAATAAATAGTGATAAAATATACATAACATAAAATTTACCATTTTAATTATTTTAAGTGTACAATTCAGTGGCTTTAAGTTCATTAACAATGTCACGCAGCCATCACCACCATCTACCTCCAAAACTTTTTTTCATCTTGCAAAACTTAAACTCTATACCCACTAAATAGTAACTCCTCATTTCCTCTCCAGCCTCTGGCAGCCACCATTCTACTTTCAGTCTCTATGAATTTGGCTACTCTAGGTACCTCATATGAATGGAATTATATACTATTTGTTCTTTTGTGACTGGCTTGTTTCACTTAGCATGTCTTCAAGGTTCATCCATGTTGTAGCATGTGTCACAATTTCCTTTGATTTTAAGATTGAAGAATATTTCATTGTATATATATATATATATATATACACACATACATACACACACACACCATATTTTGTATATCCATTCATTCATTGATGGACACTTGGGCTGCTTCCATCTTTTGGCTATTGTGAATGACGCTGCTATAAGCATGGGTGTGGGTGTACAGCTGGCTGTGGTGGTGCATGCCAAAGTCCCAGCTACTCAGTAGGATGAGGCAGGATGATTGCTTGAACCTTGGAGTTTAAGTCTGTAGTATGCTAAGATAGCACCTATGAATAGCCACTGCACTTCAGCCTGTGCAACATAGCAGTATTCCGTCTCTTAAAAACAAACAAGACACACGGGCCAGGTGTGGTGGCTCGTGCCTGTAAACCTAGCACTTTGGGAAGTGAAGGTGGGCGGATTGCTTGAGCCCAGGAGTTTGAGACCAACCTGGGCAACATGGTGAAACCCTGTCTCTACGAAATATACAAAATTAGCTACGTGTGGTGGTGTGCACCTGTAGTCACAGCTACTTGGGATGCTAAGGTGGGAGGATCACCTGAGCCCAGGGACTTTGAGGCTACAGTGAGCTGTGATCATGCCACTCACTGTAGCATAGGCAACAGAATGAGACCCTGTCTCAAAACACACACGCACACACACACATACACAAGCAACAAAAAAACCATGGGTATACAAATACCTGATATCCCTGCTTTCAATTCCTTTGGGTATATACCTAGAATTATGGTAGTTCTGTTTTTAATTTTTAAATCAAACCACCATACTGTTTTCCATAGTAGCTGTACCATTTTACATCTCCATAAGCCATGCATAAAAGTTCCAGTTTTTCCACATCCTCACCAATGTATCTTTTTATAATAGCAACCCTGAGTTTGGTCCTCATTTTTGACAGTTCTTTATATATTCCTGATGTTAGTCTGTGGTGTGTGTTACAAATAATTTCTCCCAGCTTGTCAGTTGTCTTTTACTTTATTTATAGTTTTTTGTCATACAAAAAAAATTTAATTTTTATGTAGTATAAAGCTTATTAATTTTTTATTGCCTCTGGATTTTTTCAGCAGCTGTATTGAGCTAAAATTTTACATGCCATAAAAGTCAGTCATTTTATGTGTACCATTCAATGATTTTTAGTAAATTTACAGAGTTGTACAACTGTCACCACAATTCAGTTTTAGAACATGTCCATCACCCCAAAAGTTTCCCTCATGCCCATTTGCTATCACTCTCATTCCCACTTCCAGCCCAAGGCAACCACTAATCTCTCTTCTGTCTTTATAGATNCACGTACCTGGAATCATAGAGATTGTAATCTTTTTTTGTGTGGCTTCTTTCACTTATGTTTTGTGGTTCATCCATGTTATAGCATGCGTTAGCGCTTCCCTTGTCTTGTGGAATAGTACTCCATTGCCTAGATAAACCATATTTGCCCATCCATTTGCAAATTGATGGAGGTTTGGGTTGTTTCCACTTTTTGTCTGTTATGAATACTGCTGCTGTAGTCACTTGCAAGTTTTTATATGGACATGTGTTTTCATGGGGTAAATGCCTGGGAATAGAGTTGTTGGGTCATATGTTTAACTTTTTAAGAAACTGCCAAACTGTTTTCCAAAGTGACTATACTGTTTATATTCTCTCCATGCTTCTGGATTCATAGTTAGAAAGGTTTCCCTACAGCAAGGTTTAAAGAGGAATTCACCCATGTTTTCTTCTGGTAATAATGTTGTTTTATTTTTTACACTTCGTTTTTGCATTTGGTATTTATTCTTATGTATGATGTGAGCCTACTTTCAATATTTTTGTTTTCAGTTATTCATTTTTTCTGATTATAAAAGTGGTTAATTGCTTCTAGAACATTTAGAGAAGTGTGGAGAATAAAACTTAAAGTTGCTATAACTTCATCACCCAGAGATGACTACCTCTTTCTTCATAATTTTCCCCCTTTAGATAATTTAGTCTGGGTTTCCTGATTACATTTTATTCTCACCATACTCATTTAGAAGCAATTGACCCATCTTCCTTTCCTTTCAATTTAGCACAAAAAAAATCCAGACTTCTGATTGTCTATAATATACAGGAAATATAAAGGAAATAGTTTCAGCTGCAAAAGCAATAGATTCTAAAAAAAAAGTTGATGAATCAAGCAATTAAACTTAATTGTTCGATGTTTTACAGAGAAATAAAGATGCTCCTTTGTTTCGCAAAAATGTATTTGTATTTTTAGAGACATTTTATAAAGTTTGTTAACAAAAAGTACATTTATATGAATATTTTCACTTTTTATCTTTAGATTATGTTCTTTTGTTTTTTAACATGTCATTGAAGGTTTTGTATTTATTTTCTGTGCGTGTTTGTCAATTTGCACATGCTCAGCTTACTTGAATTCCTAGACTTGGCAATTTAGTAGTATGTGAAAACATTGGTTTTCTGTTATATTTTCTTTTTCAGTCTGATCTTTGCCTGGCCCTAGTCCTGTTTTTGCTTTACTTTTAAAAATTTTACCCTTTACATGGCTGTCCTATATCATGTGATCCTATATCTATAATCTTGCCAAGAACTCTTTTTTTTTCCCTATTACTGTGAGAGCTATTATATCCAGGATTCTCTGCATTCTTATAGTACCTATCTCAGTAGTCAGCATAGTAATTAAGAGCATGGGCTCTGAAATGAGACTGCTGAGCTCAAATCCTTGCTTCACATTACCCACCAACTGTGTGGCTATAGGTTATTTACTTATTTGTGCCTCAGTTTCCCCAGTTGTAAAATGGGGATAACTGTAGAACTTACCTCATAGGAGCTGTTGGGAGAATTTTTAAAAATTTAATGTATTTAAAGTGTTTAGAATAGAGCCTAGCCCATAATGCCATAAAAGTGTTAACTATTATTAATTATAGTAGTAGTTAAATATTCAAGCATTTGCCACAAATTACAATGAAGAACCTACATCTAAGTGCTAAATTTTCCTTGGAAAAATCAACAATTAAACTTAAATAAGGTTTTCCCATTTAGAGAAACCCTGGAAATTTTTTAGGGAAATAAAAAACTATTGAGTTACAAGTATCATTACTTTGAAGCATGTCGGTTTACATGAATGACGCATGGAAGTTTTCAGTTTAATAAAGAAATAAGGAAATAACACTTAAATTTACTAACAGTTTATTTTTATAATCTGCGTTTTAACTGAACATTCCTTCATAACAGTCTTAGTAAATTCTCAACTTTCATATTACCCATAGTAAGTGTAATATGAAACCTTATTGTGTAGCCTTGCTATTAACTTTTGATAAAGTGCAGTCCAAGATCCTCTATAAAAATTGATGGAGGTCTTAAGATGGGTGAGAGGGCATCTACTCTATTTCTGAAGTTCTTTTCTGTCCTTTATTGAGATTGAGAACAGCTGTTCCCTGTCCTTGAGTTTTCTCTTTATCATAGTGTTGACAACTATTCATTTTTTACCCTCAGTCTTCTTCAGATCAAATCTTCATATTTCTTCTGATCTTTTTTTAACCAGTCCAGTTTTCCAGTCTTTTGAACATTTCATCCCAGTGGATTAAAACAAAAACAGCCCTCCTTCTTATTGGTCTGCTTTACTAGTCTGGAACTGATAACAAGTGATATGTATACATTCCAAAGGTTCTTATCTATATGTATTCCTTCATGCTATTTCTGACCCTCCCTTCCCCTTATATTTGAAATGGACACCGTTGTTGTCATTACTCACTCCAAGCAATTTTAAATTGATAGACAAATGAACAAGAGGCTATGGGTCAGAAGTTTGAAGCAAAGCAAGCATTTAGAAGGGAGCTCTTATTTATGAAGAGTTGTGAAATGTTTTCTTAGTGGCCGCTGGTCATCTTTTCAACTTTTTCACTTCTCAAATGCTATTACCCTAAACTTTACAGTAAATGGGGAATACATTTATGTTGATCAGGTTGAATTTTGACGCTGAGCAGCGTCACTTCTACCTCCTATACCGCTCCCTTCTCTATTTCCCTAATCTTTAACGAGGGATTGAGGGTGGGAAGAAAAGGGAGAGAACATTTATTTTGCTCCAGTTAGCCATCACTTCATACCTACAGGACACAAACAGAAAGATCCCAACCAAGAGCCAAGGCAGAGGTTAGTCGTTCCTGTTGCAACCATATCTTACCTTTCTCCAAACCATTGAAGTACTTCAGAAATGTGTTTCTTGTACATCCAATATACTACCTGACTAGGAGGATAGATTGGGTTGGACTTTTTTCCCCAGACTTTTGTGGTATAATTTTAACCTAACCCCCCTACCTATCCAAAAGGCCTATGGGATATATTTTTATCCACCTTTGATATAGGTGTTATCAGTCAGATATTTTTCTAATCCATTATTTACTTTGTTTTAGTATGGAACCATCAGAGAATCTGCAGTCCCTGATGGAGAAGAATCAGTTCCTGGTAGAGGAGAATGAAAAATTAAGTCGTGGTCTGAGCGAGGCAGCTGGTCAGACAGCCCAGATGTTGGAGAGGATCATTTTGGTGAGGCCCCAAGAATAAAATACTAGCAATCTGAACATTTACTAGGTTTAGTTTCCAAAATGTGTAACATACTTCTTCTTATGAGAGACAGCTTATGTTTAAAGAAATGTATTTGTACTACCATATCTTCCAGGGAGCCCCTCTGGGGTAAATATGTGGGCTTATAATTGAACATACAAAAAAGTTAAAAGAATTATATAGTTAACATTTATGTTTCTACCACAAAGAATCTACATAAATTTCATTTTAAAATAGATTCATTTAAAAATACCAGAAAGGAAAGAACCAAGTACCTTTTTTCACCTGCCTAATCTTTATCCATAATACCAAGTAATCATTCCTTCACCAAGATTTTAGTTCTTTTCCATCTCTCTTCTCCTAATGTTGTCACATTTCATATTCCATACTAACAGCTGCCATGGTGAGATATAACAGCTGGGAAATTAATTTTAATTCATTTTCCATATGGTTGATTTCCAAATAGCGGATCACTATATAACTGATTACACAAGTTCTGACTCCTACTACCTGCCTGTCAGTAACCTCCTGGATCAGTGCATGCTGTCTCTATTACTAAGGTTTTTCTACTAGTCTAAATGCAACTCAATCTTTGATATCACGGCAGTTGCCAGAAGTGAAAATGAGTTTCCACCAAAATATCACTGAAGCTCTGTAATGTATACACCTTCATGCATCAGTGTGCTCTCTAGTCAAGGAAAGATAAGCTGCTTAAAGATTTCTTTCAAGTAGGCTAAATCTTACGCCCATTGTATTGTCCATTACTAACAGAGGGTGAAAATGGGGTATAGGGGATTTTTATATACAGTTTTCTGTCTCCAGTGCTGTATTTTATGCTTTGAAGTAACTCTAGAAACCATGTTTCACATGTATGTGAATGAGGCTGATGTAACAGAAACTACTTCTTATTCTAGCCACATAATCTTCCAACCTTTATAAGGTTGTTACAGTGTCTGCCTGATAGGCTTATTGTTTGATATCCTGTCAGAATTTCATAACAAGCACAACATTTTTGTCCTATATAAACTATTCTTTCTAAATCTGTTATAGCATCCAGCATGTTACAGATAACTGTGATTGAAATAAAACTGAAAATATCAATCACCCTTCCTAAAACGTAAGCTGCCTTCTGCCGTTTCTTCTTTCTCTACCATTATACTTGTGCCATACTCTTTTTCTTGCTGTCTTTTGCTAAAACTAGCCTACCATATCAGATAGTGTAACTTAAAAAAAAATCTCAGCTCAAATTTAGTGTGAGGCCCTTTTATGTTTTAAATGCCCTTATGCTGGGGCTAGGGAACAGTATAGTGTAGGAGGAAGTTTAAAGTAAGTGTGGGGTTTTTCTGTTTGTTTTTTGGGGTTTTTTGCAAACAGCAGGAACTAAAATGCCAGGAAGTATTGCTTTCTCCCCCCAGTTGCAAAGTTTCCTATGGAATTAAGGCTTCACACTCCACCCCATAGTCTGAGTTTCATGGCAAGCATAAAACCCAGCTGCTTGGATGCTATTTTTAGTAGCTCATATTGACTGAAGGACTAATTTCCATGACTTTTTTTAAAAAAACACATTTTTCACTAAATAACGAAAGCCCACTAAATCCTCTGTTACAGCAAAGAAGGCAGCCTCTCTACCTAGCTTTTAATTCATAGGAGTAGGAGAGAGCATAATTATGTGAGGCTGTCAGGCAGTGCCACTGATGATCTCCTGGGTCTTTGTTGCAGACAGAGCAAGCGAATGAAAAAATGAACGCCAAGCTAGAAGAGCTCAGGCAGCATGCGGCGTAAGTTTCCTACCAGATATTTGTTAGCAACCTATAGCACCTTAGCATATAATCATGAAGCCTCTGGCCTTTGTCATATTAATAACCCTTAGGTTCTTTTTGTTTGAATTTTCAGATGCAAACTGAATCTTCAAAAGCTAGTGGAGACCTTGGAAGACGAGGAATTGAAAGAAAATGTAGAGATAATTTGTAACCTGCAGCAATTGATTACCCAGTTATCGGTAAGCCAAGTAGAGGTAGTGTAAATAGGCATATCACTTTCTTTTGTTTCTCTTGGCAGATACAAGCCTTTGTAACTCTGTGCCTTTAGCTGAAACAACTAGATTGTGAGCTGCTTGAGGACAGAGGTCATGGATCATTTGATATAATCTGAATATTGAGTTTGTTAAATCAAAACACTCATAGGCTACATAAGCAGCGCACATTAGTATTTCAGTATTCTAATCAAATACCAGTAGCAACAACATAGCAGTGCAAAATTGCCTAGGTAGCAAGAACAGCAGTCATTGATTTTCTGTCCTCACAGTGTATGCTAACTTAAAAAGAGGCCTTGTACCATACCCCAATTGTAGAAAAGTTAAATTCTGACAGATAACTTAGAGGAACCAGGGAATACCATAAGTCTCTTTTATAACCAATAATAAGTAAGTTTGAATGATTGTTCTACCATAAGTTCCCATTTTATAGTAGTGGCAGGTGTGTTTTGGGGATGGGGGTGGTTGTTTGTTGTTTCTCCCAGAAGAAAAATTCTCGTAATCCCACTACCCCTAAATATCTGTTTTTGTTTTGGTGTTCCATCTCTTTGTCCTTAGGCATACATGCTTTTTTAAAAAAAATTAACTCATACTATAACATACTATGTTAAGGGGTAATGGTTGGTTTTGTTCCATCTACACTGTGTTGTTTATTATTCTGAAACAGTAATGTGTATGCAAGTGCCTGATGGTAATTCCTAGCTCTTGGGCAGAGGTTTTAATTTTACCGGAACTGTGAGACTGTCATCCCTGGTCATGCCCAGTGTTCTAGAGTTGTCAGTAGTGTGTCACAAAATCATCCACATATAGATTTATTCTTGAAGAAGAAATTTAAAAAGTGCCATACAATATTGTCAGGATTCGTTATGATGGCCAGCTCTAAGAAATTAAATGAGTAAACTCCCAGAAGACTATCAGGCAGTGTTTTAGAATAAGGAGTACTATAAAGCTGTCATTAGCAGTCCAAGATGACAGCTCATTTATCTAACAAACAGGGTACAGTAATTGAGAGCCTGGGCTCTAGAGCCACACAGACCCTGGTTTAAAGCCAGTTCTGCCACTTCCTAGCTATGTAATCTGACCAGCTGTATTACTGTCAAAAGGAGATGATTTAAGTGATTCAAATAGGGGTTAAAAGCATTATTCGGCCAGGAGCAGTAGCTCATGCCTGTAATCCCAGCACTTTGGGAGGCCAAAGTGACCTGAGGCCTGGAATTTGAGACTAGCCTGGCCAACATGGTGAAACGCCCATCTCTACTAAAAATACAAAAATTAGCCGGGTGTGGTGGCATGCACCTGTAGTCCCAGGTACTCAGGAGGTTGAGGCAAGAGAATCGTTTGCAATGAGCCGAGATTGTGCCCCTGCACTCCAGCCTGGGTGACAGAGCAAGACTTCATCTCAGGAAAAAAAAAGTGCTTCTCACTTCAGACATTCTGCTTTTAAAAAAAAAAAAAAGCAGCAGCAGCATTATTTAGCTGATGCACTCAGGGCATACCTGAACTCCAGGTAAATTCCCAAGTAAAGCAAGATTGGAGTTTTATAGAGTAAAGAGAAGAAAGGGGTGTGTGTCCTTGTGGTTTAGCTCAGGTAACAGTTTTTTTATGTTAATTGCTGTGAAACTTTTGGTTGAGATTGTTTCTTTTTTAATTGTAATTTAGGTTCTGGGGTACATGTGCAGATCATGCAGGATTGTTGCATAGGTACATACGTGGCAAGGTAGTTTGCTGCCTTCATCCCCCCATTACCTATATCTGGTATTTCTCCCCTCATTATCCCTCCCAACCCTCCCCATCCCCGCTGTCCCTCCCCTAGCCCCCCATCTACTGACCTCAGTATGTGATGCTCCCCTCCCTGTGTCCACGTGTTCTAATTGTTCAACACCCACCTATGAGTATTTGGTTTTCTGTTCTTGTGTCAGTTTGCTGAGAATGATGGTTTCATTTTTTTATACTTCTTCCTCAGGAATATACTGGTGCAATCCTATCCTGATAACTGTTATTATATTTTGAGAGTTGTTCTTATAAGCCTTGTAGTTTCTCAGTTCATCAAGGTTCACAGGTGGAAGAGGTGGCAAAATAGGGGGAAAAGGGAAAGGAGGCAAGGGTTGAAGGCAAGGAAAACTGGGAACTCTCTGTCATGTCTGTTTTATCTTATATCAGCAATATGAGCAAAGTGCAGTGGGATCACAAAACAAAGAGTAATTAACTGTTAGTCCAGAAAATTCAGGAAGGCATCATAGAAGAAACTGGGTCCTAAAAATGAATAGGAGTTTGCTATGCAGACAAAAGGGAAGGGACAGGCCAACTCTGGATGCATTGCCTATGAGTTAGCCCTGTTCCACAAGGAAAATTTTTAAAGTTTTTATATAAAATAAATAAAGTTTTTTTTAAAAGGGACTAAACTATATATAGAGGAAAAGATATATATAAAAGCAAAGAGGCATGAAAGTTTAAAAAATGGTAAGAACTTCAATGTGGCTGAAGTATAGAGTACATGCGGGAGAACGGCTATCACAAGGTTAAATTTCACCATTTATAATGCCACTCAAATACAGCTGAAACATCTGATACATGAAAACCTTGTGTGAGCTTCCTCAGAATTAAGATAATCTAGGCTGCAGAAGCCCACTGGAGCCAAAACTTACAAGCTCTGACATAGTGACCCAGGGCAACCACCATTGTTCATGGCCATCACACCAATCTTAGAGAATTCATACCACTGTGTTTCTGGGGCTTTGAGTCACATGGGAAAGATGAAAGAAACCCATGGAACCAAATAATTAAAATAAGATATAGCATCCTCAGTGAGAATCTGGCAATATGACTGGTGCTTGGTGTGCCCGCAGAGGGAGTTGCTAGTGGTGGCTGGCTCAGAGGAACTCTAGAATCACTGTGTCTGCCACTAAAATGCACTTGGCACACACAGTAGGAGGGTGCTAAAGATTGCCACAAACTAATGAAGTTCCTGGCCTCCATCCACTGTCACAGTTAGGCAGAGTAAGCCCTTTCATCCAGGAGTCCTGCTGGACTCCTGAATCAGAGTTCTCCACATCTGTTGTTTGGAGACCCTCCCAGCTACATTTTTTTTTGGAAATACACAACAATGTATCCCGTGGCTTTTATTAAGACTCACTACAGTGAAAGCAAAATGTTTCAAAAGTAAGTGCTTATACCCTTCATTCTGGATTAAAACTATTTTTATTTTAAGTGACTAGTGAACACCCCCTCTTCCATTATAAAGGCCACCATTGTTCCTTAGATATTCTTCCTGGGGCTTTAAGCGCTAAACTGTACCATTTCTTCCTTTAAAATATAATTCAAGCAAACCTCCTTGCTGCAGTTTTCTGTGAGAAAATTCAAGCAGTCCTTTCAGTTCCCACAAAATCAAATAATCTTTTTTGTTTATATCCACTCCTCCAAGACCAGTTCCATAAAAAGCATTTTGCATGCCCAGTAATGGTACAGCCTATAAGCACAAACTTCCTCTTGGAAGATATTGCTGGTTAATGTAACACAGTGTACACTGGCCTTGTTCCCCTGACCACCACCTTTATGAAATCACATTTTATTTTTAAGAGACTCTTGGTTATAGTCTTAGAATAAGGAGAAAGAGGGCTGTGAGACTGAAATAAATCTTACTGTCATATATTTACATTCAGGATTATAGAGGCAGAATTCTGTCATGTTCTTGCCATAGCCCTAAGCTTATACCTTAGTATCGTAAAATTTCACTGGGCCAAAAGCCAAAGATAAACCTATAGTAACAACCTATAGTAACAACATATCTTCTTCAAGGATTAGCCCATCTACTTTTGATCCTAACTCTCTGGAAGGTACTAGAGAATCTCCAAAGGCCAGTGTTATAGGCCCTAATAACCTAGGATAGGCCTCTGATTAGTCCTTATACTGAAAATTGAAACATGGGAGGGAGGAAAGGGTAACCATTGTAGATTTTTAAAAATCCTTTTTAAGAATGATTTAGTATGTCCTGCACTTGGAGAATCACCAGTACTATAATTCATGATGAGAAAGGATGTGAGACCACTGAAGTTTCCTTTAAGTTCTCTTTGAGCCTCACTGGTTGGGAATTTCTGGGAAGAATAAGGGAAATGCTTTACAAATAGCACTTATTAAGGATCCCTTCAGGCCAGGTACAGTGGCTCACGCCTGTAATCCCAACACTTTAGGAGGCCAAGGCAGGTGGATCACTGGAGCCCAAGAGCTTGAGATGAGCCCAGGCAATACAGTGAGACCTTGTCCCTACAAAAAAATAAAATAAAATTAGACCATCCTACACAACATAGTGAGACCCTGTCCACAAAAAGTTTTAAAATGAGCTGGGTGTGGTGGTGCACACTTGTGGTCCTAGCTACTTGGGAGGCTGAGGTGGGAGGATCACTTGAGCCCGGGAGGCAGAGGTTGCAGTGAGCTGAGATGGTACCACTGCACTCCAGCCTAGATGACAGAGCAAGACTGTGTCTCCAAAAAACAAGTGAGAGGAGAGTGGTCTCTTCACTCTTCACATTGAAGGTACTAAAAGTTAAGTTTCAACAACTATGTAATGTTTCATAGGGCCGATGTAGAGACTTCATGTGCTAACCCTAAATTCTTATCTGTTGCGCTAATAGCTCTTTCACCCATGACTTCCTGGAAATAATTCTTTTTTTCCCAGAGCTTTGAAGAATAATCACTTACACAGAAGTGGTAATCCATGTCTTACAATGCCAAATAAAGCCTAAATTCCAGTGCTGAGAACAGAGCTTGCTAATATGGTAGCCTATAAACAAATTAGTCCTGTTAAGTAGTTTTAGGTTTCCCTTCTAGGTGGCAGTTGTTTGAATGCCCCCCCCAAAAAAATTTGCCAAAGAATTAGTGCTTACGCTTTTCCTCCTAGTAACCACTACCTGAGTAGCTCCATGTGATCTGTTCTTTTTTCCCTTTTTTCTTTTTTTAAATTTAGGGGGGTACAAAGGCAGTTTTGTTACATAGATATATTGGCTAGTACTGAAGTATGGGTTTTTACTGAATAGTGTACTTTGTACCCATTAAGTAATTTCTCATCCCTCACCGACCCCCAACCCTCCCACTCTTCCAAGTCTCCAATGTCTGTTATTCCACTATGTTCATGTGTACACATTATTTAGTTCCCACTTGTAAGTAAGGACATGCAGTATTTGACTTTCTGAGTTATTTCACTTAAGATAATGGCCTCTAGTTTCATTCACATTGCTGCAAAAGACATGATTTCACTCTTATGATTGAATAGTATTCCATGGTGTGAATACTACTATTCCAGTAGTAGTTCAAAGCACATCAATGGATGATTGGATAAAGAAAATTTGGTATGTGTATACCATACCAAATTTTCTTTATCCAGTCATCCGTTGATACACACTTAGATTCATTCCGTATCTTTATGATCAGGTCTTATTTACATGAGGGACAGAGGCTGCAATACCTTTATCTAACTACATGAGCGCATTTTTCTGGGGGTACCCATCTAAGGCATTTATTTCTTTCTGTTTTTTTTCACCCCAAGACAGAGTCTTGCTCTGTCACCCAGGCTGGAGTGCAGTGGCTCAATCTTGGCTCATTGCAACCTTTGCCCCCTGGGTTTAAGCGATTCCCCTGCCCCACCCCCCAGGGTATCTGTCATTACAGGTGCTTGCCACCACACCTGGCTAATTTTTTTTTTTTTTTTTTTTTTTTTTTTTTTGTATTTTTTGTTGAGATTGGGTTTCACCATGTTGGCCAGGCTGCTCTCAAACTCCTGACCTCGTGACCAACCCGCCTTGGCCTTCCAAAGCACTGGGATTACAGGCATGAGCCATTGTGCCTGGCCAGGCATTTATTTCTTTATAGAGGAAGTTCGTGCTACCTTGACTGACTATAAAATAAAAATAAAAAATAACCATTCTATTTACTTTTCTGATGCATTGCCATTATTTGATATGTCTGTTCTTAGAATGGTATGCCCCCCTAGGAACTGGCTAGGCTTGTACATTAATAGAGGTATACTTAGTGGTAGATGCATAAAAAGAAATGGTAGAGTCCATAAAATGGGTTAAACTTTGGCCTGTTGGAATGGCTAAATGTTTCACTCTGGCCCAACAGTCTCTGGCAGGGCAGGAGAAGTGTAAGAAATATGTAAGTTGCCACATGACCTTATTTTCTATAAAAACTACACAGTTGTCCTTTATGAAGAAGAAAGACTCTTGAGAGATGGGAAATGGAAACATGTGGCTATTGGGGTTTCTGTGACTATAAAACAGTCTCTGTATACACTTGAAAAAAAAATAAATAACCAGTATAAAATCCACTAGTAAGCTTTACTTCGGGCTCTTTCCCTAAACCAAAACATTTGTTACTGCAGGATGAAACTGTTGCTTGCATGGCTGCAGCCATTGACACTGCAGTGGAACAAGAAGCCGTAAGTAATTGGCCCCTTTGCGTAGAACCAGGAGCTCTAACTGCCATTTCCTGTAATTTATCAGTCAACTGTAAAAGAGAACCTGGGATTGTTACCATCCTCCATAGAACGCCTGGGAAATCCAGAAGTCTTTAGTGTAAATCTCAGCTTCATAAAATCCCTACCTTGGATAGGCTCTACCTCTAATAGTATAACTGGTAATGGGGGGCAGGACTTCTGAGGGATTAATTTTCCATATTTGCAATCCAGCTTACTGATTTCTTGTTAGAGGCTAGTGTTGTGCATCAACTGTCCAGCAAGTTAAAAATGAAGAGAGGAAAAAATGAAGAGATTACGGCCAAGTCAAAAAGCACTAGAGGAGAAATGGAAGAGAATTTTTTCTCAGCATCATTTTCTATGGATGAGATATTAGGAGCTAAAAGAACCAAGGAAAATAATTTCAGTGTTCAGATCACAAGGATAGATAAAATGTATTAGATGTTGACTAAAGGTTAATAAAGACAGAATGAAAGGCTGGACGACGGGTTGCTTGAGACAGCCTTTTCTCCCTAAAATGAATCTATGTCAATAGTTTTCACATTCTGAAAGAAGGAAAGTACTAGATCAGGTACTAGAGGTCAGCTGTGTGAGAACAAATGAACCCTTTTCCCCATTTCCACCATTCCTGAAGTGCCATTTCCAGGACCTTCTCTCCTGTAAGAATCCCTTAGAATGAGGTAAACATAAGAAATGCTGTCCAGATCAGTAAAGGAAAGAGCAAAGAAACTTAGCTGATACTAAGAGAGTCTGTTAAACTGTATAAGAAATAAGATGCTTGAGAAAGCAAAGAAATAGGCTAGCTTAGTTTATTACATTAGATACTTAAAACAAATGTATATGGAGCCACCATTGTAAAGAAACAGGGATATTGTTAATGGAGAAGTGCCTGTGAGACTTGATGAAATAGTGCTTAAGGAACTCCATTTGCTTGTTTCTCTTATAAATTATTATCCTGATTTTTTTCCCCAGCAAGTGGAAACCAGTCCAGAGATAAGCAGGTCTTCTGACACTTTTACCACTCAGCATGCTCTCCGTCAAGCGCAGATGTCTAAGGAGCTGATTGAGTTGAATAAAGCCCTTGCACTGAAAGAGGCCCTGGCTAGGAAGATGACTCAGAACGACAGCCAACTACAGCCCATTCAATTCCAATACCAGGTAAACAATTTTCTAGGGCAGTATTTGTTATGTCTACCACCTCTAAAACTGAGTGGGAAGAAAACAAGCATATCATTTTTGATGATGAAAACACAACAAAATGTGCATAGTATAATGGGAGTTGTACTGTTGGTTTAAAAAGAGAATACATTTGGGATAGGGAACCTGTAATTTATTCCATTTAACTTATCTAATGCCTTACCTTATGCTGCAGGTATTTAATAAATAGTTTTTTAACATCATAATAAATGTGGTCCTTACTTATAGAGAAATTATATTCTAAGAACTATGCTTGGATTCTGAGAAAAACACATCTTTTGGTAAATAGTCTGGGTTATAGTATGAATTATGAAGAGACTATTGGATGTCACATGACTTGACAAATAGCTAAACTTTTTTCTAATAGTTCTAAGTGGCCTTTGCCAATTAATAATTGGGTCTTTACTTAAAGGCAAATCCTTGGCTTTCAAGTTACCCACAAGAAATGGCCCCTGCTCCAGACTTATTTTCCTTTGTAGTCCTGTTTCTCACTGTTTGTGATTACAGACAAAGGGATATTAGGATGGGTGGGTGGTAGGAGGAAGAGTGGGTTGTTTTTCCATCCAGCTATATCCTACTACTCCGAAAGTATTATATGCTTATATTGAGGAATAGCTTTAGTACCTATGCTTTCTTTTTCCCTTCATGGCAACTGTTCATATGACATATTTTATTTCCAATCTACAACCATTAAAAATGCTTTATAAGTTTACACTGTATAGTTATTCTCGCATCTGAAATAAGACACAGGGGCAGGGAGAGCTTGTGAATTGGACCACAGTTGTCCTAGCACCCGATTCATCCTGGGAAAGAGCCTTTTGAAGATAGAAGTGGGAAGGAGAGAACAGTGGACAAGAGATGTAGACAGTTAGCCCAAGGATGCCCTTGGTCCCTTCCCTCCCGAGGGCCTTTTCTTGGGGGTCCCCCAGGGCCCATGACTGCAGGACCCTCACCAGGAAACCAGACTGAGTGGAAAGTATTGGCAGGGGCTGGGAAGGGAGGCCAGGATGAGGAAGAAAGACAGCTTCTGGCTCTCTTCCCAGCTGCTGGAGGTTTGGAGCTGTTTTTTAGCACCGTCTACAAGGTCTCCCTGGGGATGGAAGGAGGAGGAACTGGGGGTTTAGAATTCTTTCCTTGTGGAGTTACGTTTCTTTCCATTTGAAGAGGGGCCATCTGGCCTATGGTAATGTTCCCAAGGGATAAACATCAGTCTTCTGCCTCCTGCCTCCCCAGGACCTCCATCTCCTGCCTGACTGACACCATCTACACAGCCTTTTGTAAAACCAAGACAAGTGGGAGAGGTGAGCAGAGCTGGAACCAAGCCAGGAACAGGGAAAGAAAAAATGTATGCGTTCTCCAGGCCCTTCAGCTTATCTTTCTCTTTCAAGAGGAGAGACTATAGGGTTGGTTTTTATTGGTGGTGGTTCCCAATCTCAGGAGTTCAGATGAGGCTAGTGTTTTCTACCTGTTCTTGGCCTAGACAGCCCCAGTCCCTCCCCAGGCTACACTAATGGCTGGCCTAGATCAGCAGTTGGCAGATTCTCATGCATTTCAGAATCATCTGGAGGATTCCTTAAAACCCCAGCTTGTAGGACCCCACTCCATAAGCTCTAATTCAGAGGGTATTAGGTGGGGCCAATAATTGGCACTTCTATCAAGTTCCCATGTGACATTCCTGCTGCTGGAATGCAATATGAGAACCACTGGCCTAGAATGGTGCCCACAGTCACATCCTCAACAACCTGGTGCCCCCTGGTCATACTAAGGAGCTGGGCCATAGCTGGCAAAGCCCAGCCTTAGGGGTACCACATCACCTGGGAAGCTGCTGGGAATGGTCTTGGGGTGAGCCCCTGGTGCAGAGAAGTAAACTAAGGCACAGAGTTCAGTGGCAGAGCTGAGAGAGGAACATGATACCAGGGCCCATTAGAGAAAGGATGGGGCTGCAGGACTCACGCTTTTTTTAAATTATCAGCTCTCTCATGTATTTTCAGAGTAAAGACAAAAAAAAAGTGTTTCTGCTAATTGATTTTCACCATGTTTTCCCCTAGGTTAGAGGTTGCTTCCAACCTTTTGTTATCATGGTCGTTTTTAACTTTTAAAAAATTTAGTTTTTTGTAATCCCAGCACTTTGGGAGGCTGCAGTTGACAGATCACTTGAGTCCACGAGTTTGAGACCAGCCTGAACAACATGGTGAAACCCTGTCTCTACAAAAAATACAAAAATACGCCTGGTGGTGTGAGCCTATAGTCTCAGCTACTTGGAAGGCTGAGGTGGGAGGATCACTTGAGCACAGGGAAGTCGAGGCTGCAGTGAGCTGAGATCACACCACTGCACTGCAGCCTGAGTGACAGAGTGAGACTATCTCAAACAAACAAAAAAAAACTTTGGCTGGACATGGTCGCTCACACCTGTAATCCTATCACTTTGGGAGGCCAAGGCAGGCAGATCACTTGAGGCCAGGAGTTCAAGACCAGCCTGGCCAACATGGTGGAACCCTCTCTCTACTAAAATTTTAAAAATGAGCTGCATGCCTTTAATCCCAGCTACTTAGAAGGCTGAGGCAGGAGAATTGCTTAAACTCGGAGGTGGAGGTTGCAGTAAGCTAAGATTGTACCACTGCACTCCAGCCTGGGTAACAGAGTGAGACCCTGTCTCAGAAACAAACAAACAAAAACTGAATTTGTAATCTATGTCAAACAAATGCATATATATCATTTTTTAAAGTCAAATACTATAATACTTTGAAAAATCAAAGCAGTCCTCTATTCCTATTTCTTCTGACATTTACCTCCATATTTCTAGGTAAGAATTGGCAGTATAATTATGTTAAATTTTTTAGATAAATATCTATTGGCCTCCCACAATGGAAGTCAAGAATATAGCTCTCTTACCCCACCACCTGTGCACACTGCCTCACCTTTATCTTTCAAAATGGTTATATCACCCTTTTTGTTTAAATGAATATTTAGTGTTTAAATGTTTCTGATTATGTAAATATGTTTAAAATTGAGCCATATGGTATGATTCCATTTCCTTTCTTGTATAGCTCTTTGTATTTTCTAGAATTAATATGTCTCATTTTTTCCATTTATTAGTTTTCTATATACCTGTCAATCCAAACTTCTTGACGAAACTGTAAAACTCTTCATTGTGGTCAGACATACCAAATAATTTATCAATCCATTTCTTTCCTGAAAACAACCCTTCTGGCATCTTCTGTCCTGGTTTGCTTTCTGTAGGGCTGTTGCCCAGCCACCAATTTGGGACCATCATCCTGGGGATTTGCTTCACTTCTTTCTCATCTCTGTGTTGACACGGATTTCACGTCTTCCTCCTCTTTGGCGTGCCCCTTTGTTTTGGTGGAGTAAAACCCCAATAGCTTTCTGAGAATGCATACATGAAAGGGAAATACCTTAAAGCTTTGCATGTCTGAAAATAGCTTTTTTAAAATTCTTAAATTTGTTGGTTGGGTTTACAATTCTATAGAAATTTTTTCTTTAGAATTTTGAAGGCCTTGCTCCATTTTCTTCTATTTCTAGTATTGCTATTGAGAAGTCCATTATGATTTTGGATTATTTGTATTAGACCTATATTTTTTTTACTCTGGAAAGTTTCAGGATCATTTCATTGTCCCCAGGAGTTATTTAATTTCACAATGATGGGCCTTGGTATGGTTTCCAGTTTTTTTGTTGCTGTTGTTTTTATAGAGACAAGGTCTTGCTCTGTTGCCCAGGCTGGAGTGCAGTGGTGCCATCACAGCTCACTGCAGCCTCGAATTCCTGGGTGTTAAAAACGTGAACATTGAATGAAGAGACTCCCCAAACAGGCTTTGTGTGAGCAACATGGCTGTTTATTCACCTGGGTGCAGGTAGGCTAAGGCCGAAAAGGGCGTGGGATGGGAGTTGGTTTTATAGGTCGGGGCAGATCTTTTGGGGAGGGGGCAGGGGTGTTATGGAGTAAGATTAGTTACAGTGGTGGGAGTAGGGGCAAGGAGTATACATTACCATAAGTTCAGTTACAATGGCAGGTGGGGTAAGACGTAAGAACAGTTAAGATGGCAGGGTGGGTTGATGTCTGGCGGGAAGCTCCACTGGGCAATCAGGGATAATGGTGAATGTAGGCGGGAGATGGGGTCATCAGCCAAGGCAGGCAGGACTTTAGACTTTCTGGGTCCTGGCTTGCACATGGAGGCCTGACATACCTGTCTTTTTATAGAGAGAGAAAGAATTAGAGAAGAGAGGGTGATAACAGGTTTCAGGGGGTGGCGAAGTTTCTCAAGGCTTCTTTGAGCGGGATTGGGGGCGGCATGGAAACCTAAAAATGGGAAAGAATTTAGACTGCTGGCAGATCTCGGGGAAAGGGGTGATATTGTGGGGTTGTTCAAAGGAGCATTTGTTGTATTGCCTGATTGGTTATTGCTTGTATGCGATTTTGTAGGAATCGAGAGATTAATTGGAAAAACACAGGGTCCAAATAAAAGAAGGAGAAAGATAGTATTAGAGAACTAAGGATTGGAAGAAGCCATGACTCCCAGTTAGAGAGTGTCCAGACAGTCCAGCCAGGTCCAGAATAACCATTTGCCTGATTAGTGAGCTTTTGTGCTCTTTTAATTTATTGATGGCATTTTATACAAGGCCAGGCTGGTTTACATAAAAACATTCTTTATTTAGGAATAGGCAAAAACCCTTTTTAGCAGTTAGTAAATTAAGACCTTTGCAGTTTTAGAGGACAACTGCAGCTAGGGAATTTACTTGAGCTCAAAGAAGGGATAATGATTGAGTTAATTTTCCAATGCTAGCAGAGAAATCATTAGAGAGGCTACGGAAGGTGCCAATTAAAGTGGTAAGGCGTGTGCTGAGTGCAATAGTAATTTCTAACCCTACAAGTAAGGGGATTAATGGAATGACCCGCTTGTGTCGTGTTGGGACCACAAGGGAAACAGGGAGTCTTTTGTCCCCATTGGCAAACTGGATTTTGGGAGTAAGAAAAACTAGGATACAAGTGCCTGTTCAGTTGGTAGGAAGGCAGATGTAAGAAGAAGAACCACAGAGGAAAAAAAGATCCTTAACCTAGACAGAACTGGAAGTGTAAACTGAAAAGGTGAGAAAGTGTTTTGAGGATTCTGGGGCTTTGGACCCGAATGCCAAGGGAACCAGCAAGGGCTGCGGCTGTTAAAGGTTGTAGCGGGGCTTGGGAGGGTAACTGTGTGGAGGGACAGCTTTTGTTTTCATGGTGTATGAAGAAACGTGTGGTATTTATAAGCAACCATTCACTTTTATTAACAAGATTGGGTATAAGCAGAGAATGGGAACCAGATTAAGAGTGAAATATTAGCTGTAATAGCCTGGAAAAGTGTAAACAGGCAACTTAAACAAAAGCAGGGCATGTAAAAGTAAATGAGTACAGTGAATTTCATTACAGTTAGACAGAAAATAATAGAAACAGACTTTTTGAGGCGTGGTTTAAGCAGTAGGGGCGACTGCATAAAACTGGAGAAGGCGAGGGACTGAAACTGTGTGAGGTGTAAAGAGGAAACCTTGGAGATTGTGAGTGCTATAGAGGGTAAGTGGGGCATAGCCTGTGGTTTTGTGGGATTTTAAGAGTATCAGGGGAGCAGTTGCTGCCGTGTGTAGTCATGAGGGCCAGCTCAGGACTGTGAGGTTAAGTTGTGTGGATAAAAAGGCTATAGGCCGTGGGCCTGGATCCTGTGTAAGAATCCTGACCGTACAGCCCTGGGTTTTAGCAGTATATAATGAAAAGGGTTGAGACAAGTTGGGGAGAGCTAGGGAGGGAGCAGGTTTTGGAGCTGTTTTTTAAGGAGCGAAAGGAGGAGTGAGGAAAGGATTTAGGATTAATAGGGTTGGATACGTTTCCTTTAGTGAGTTTATACCATGGCTTAGTTAGAGTGGCAAAACCTGGTATCCAGAGATGAAAGTGGCCAACCACACCCAGGAAGGAGAGAAGCTGTTGTTTGGTGGATGGGGTTGGGGTTTGAAAATTAACCGTATACAGTTGGCAGGGAGAGCATGTATATGCTGGCGAAAGATTATAACAGATGGGGAAGAAATTTGGGCTTTGGAAGGGGATACATGATACCCCTTTGAGCATAGATGCTGAAGAAGCAGGAGGGTGAATTAAAAGGCCATGTTGCAATAGGCGGGTGATAACAAGCTTTACGACTTTTAAAGCCTGTTGTGGGATGGGGCACTGGTGTTGGGCAGGGTAAGGGTGGTTAGGTTTTAAAGGGATGATGAGGGGTGAGTGACTTGTAGAAACAAATGGGAAGGTGGTGTCCCACACCCTAGAGTTAAGGTAGAGAGACATAAGGGGAGCTATTGAGGGAGGTACGGGTTTGAGGAAGAGGGCAACAATGAGGTGTGGCTGTAGCCTAGGACTAGTTAAGGAGGCAGACAATTTTGCTAGGATATTTTGGCCTAACAGGGGAACTGGACAAATGGGGATGATTAGGAAAGAATGTGGAAAGGAGTGCTGGCCTAATTGACACCAGACTTGGGGAGTTTTGAGAGGCCTGGAGGCCTTGCCGTCAATTCCCACAACAGTTATGGTCCTTGAAAAGAAGGCAGCTTGGGGTGGGTGGCCTTTGTGTTGATTAAGAAGGGGATGGACTTACCCTTCACCATAAGAGTTACTCGAAGTTTGGCATTCGTGATGGTCCAGGGGGCTTCCAAGATGCTCAGGCAACATTAGTCTTTAGCCGCCAAGCCAAGGATTGGAAATTCAGGAGCTCTGGGAGCAGCGACATGAGTTAGACAGTTGAGTTTTTGTGGGGGCCCCACACTGACAGGGCACGGCTCAGGAGGAATTCCGGGCTGCGGGCATTCCTTGGCCCAGTGGCCAGGTTTCCGACACTTGAAGCAAGGTCCGGGAGGGGCGCCTGGACGCTGCAGTCTGGGCGCTTTGAAGTTTTTGTGAGCTGGTCCTGTGGCTGTGATTTGTTTTACAGAAGAGGCAAGCATTTGTAGTTGTGAGATGCACTGCTGCCAGGCAGATTTTTCCCTGCTATTAAACACCTTGAAGGTGAGGTTGCTTAATTCCTGTTGTGGGGTTTGAGGGCCAGATTTTAATTTTTGTACCTTTTTGTAATATTGGGGTTGATTGGGTGATAAAATGCATATTCAGCATTTTTTAGGGGTGAGAGTAGAAGGATGACATTTATGTCACTTTAGCTGAGATTATAGGACTGGGTTAAGTATTGGAGGATTTGATGAAAAGGAGCCTAACCATTGGCCAATTTGGGAAAGGTTGGACAAAGAGAAAGGAACATGCACCCAAACTATGACTATTGTTCCAGCCACCTCTTGAAGGGGGAATTGTTAGGCAAGGGCAGAGGAGGTATCCGAGGGACTAAACTGTAAGCCGGGCCGCATATGAGGTGGGGAGGTGACAGGAGGGGCATAAGGAGGTGGGTTGTGGGCATAGGAAGAGGAGGAAGGCTCTGGGGGTTGGGGTTAGGTCCTGGATTAGGGCCTGGTTTGGACAGGTGGGGAAGAGAAAGGTTGGAAGGGTTGATGGACAAGGAGGATTCTGGGTTACTGTCAGAGGAAGGAGGGGCAGTTAGAAGGGAAGAGAAGGAGCAGAGATTAGGGAGGGATTGGTATGTTAAAAAAAATGCCTGGACATAGGGAATTTTAGACCATTTGCCTGTGTTGCAACAAAAATTGTCTAACTCTTGTAAAATAGGTTAAAGGTGCCATTTTTGGGCCAGTTGGAGCCGTTGTTTAACTTGTATTGTGGCCATGCAGTGTTACAGAAGAAGAGGAGACATTTGGGTTTTAGGTTAGGAGACAGTTGAAGAGGCTTGAGGTTCTTTAGAACACAGACCAGCGAAGAGGACGGAGGGATAGAAGACAGACGATTGCCCACACATGGTTCTGGAAAGGCAGCAGAGACAAGGAAAATGGGCACACAACCCAGCTGCTCAAAAGGCGTCGTCCCTAGTTGAGCCTGGGTTGAACCTCTTGGTGAGTGGCCAAAGGGCGCATCCTCTACATTGACCTGCCACCAATATCGGCCATGAGCCTGGTGGGCGAGTAACTAGGGTGAACATCTCCACAGTAGTCAAACCCCTGGGGAAAACCGGGTCCCCAGATCTGTGACCTATATAGGATTTTTCCAGTCCTGAACCATACAGAAGAACCTGGTTTACCTGATTTTCCTTGTCTTTGTGGTGGAAAAAGGACGAAACCAAAAACGGGGAGGAAGTGGAAAGGAAAAGACAAAAGAATGGGAAAGCAAAAAAGAGAAACGGCTCATCAAAATAGCCGGTGGTGTGTGTCTGTGGGCTGGTCTGATGACCCCAGGTCGGTAGGTAGATCTCTTCATGGAGGGAGCACAAGAACAGGGACGGGCGTCTGGTCTCCCATAGAAGTTCCCCCATCCTGGGTTTCCAGCACCAAATGTTCAAAACGCACATGTTGAATGAAGAAACCCCTCCCCCAACCTGCCAAACAGGCTTTGTGTGAGCAGCATGGCTGTTTATTCACCTGGGTGCAGGTGAGCTAAGGCTGAAAAGGGCATTAGCGAAGGGTGGTGGGCTAGGAGTTGGTTTTATAGGTTAGGGCAAATTTCTAGGGGAGGGGCAGGGGTGTTACAGAGTAAGATTAGTTATGGTGGTGGGGGTAGGGGCAAGGAGTATCATTACCATAAGTTCAGTTACAATGGCAGTAAGAGTAGTTAAGATGACAGAGTGGGATGAGCAGTATTCACATTATTATAATAACAGTTAAGATGGCAGGGTGGGTTGATGTCCAGGGGAAGCTCCACTGGGTGATCAGGGATAATGGCAAACGCGGGCCGGGGATGGGGTGATCAGCTAAGGCAGGCAGGACTTTAGACTTTCTGGGCCCAGGCTTGCAAATGGAGGCCTGACACTGAGCTCAGGTGGTCCTCCTGCCTCAGCTTCCCAAGTCGCGGGGACTACAGGCACTTACCACCATGCCTGGCTAATTTTTTATTGTTTGTAGAGATGGGGATCTCACTATGTTGCTGAAGCTGATCTCAAATTCCTAGCCTTTAGTGATCCTCCCAGCCTCCCAATCCCAAAGTGCTAGGATTACAGGCAACACACTCAGCCTTCTTTTCTCATTCATTATGATTGATGTTTGACTGGTCCTTTCAATCTAGAAATTTACACTCTTTTCTGGGCAGTTTTTTTTCATGTCATTTTTTAAAATAATGTCATCTCTACATTTTCTCTGTTTTCTCTTTCTTGCACTTCTCTTAGTCAAATACTGGATGTCTTAGAATTAGTTTCTGCTTTTCTGATCTCTTCTTATTTTCTATTTCTTTGCCTTTTTATTCCACTCTCTAGGAGATTTCCCTTCATTCTTAGTGAATTACTTCATTTCCCTATTAATTTCCAAGGTCTCCTTTTGATCTTGTAATTGTTCCTTGTTAGAGCCTTTTATTCTTTTTGCATGGATACATGGCCCATCTCTAAAAATAGGAATTAAATTTTATCAAGGTTTTCTTCTTCTCCCTGCCTTGCCTTTGTTTCCTCCAGATTTCCTTTCTCTACCATGTTTGTTTTGATGTGTCTGTCACATAGGGATATGTGTTCCTGCATTGTATTTATTATTTTTTTTCTTTAACCAGAGAGGGGTGTATTTATTTTCTAACATTTAAAAAAAAAAAAGCTGAATGTAAGTAGTCTGGGGCGGGTACAGCAGCAACAGCCCAGGATCCTTCCTGCTTTCTGCTTTCCTGGCTTTAGGGTGTGAATCTTGTCCTCATGCTCTCAAGACAGCTGTCTGAGCACCAGCAATCACATCCACATTCCGGGCAGGAAGAAGGCAAAGGTGAAGGGTACTGCACATGTCAGCCCAGCTCCCTTTACAGGGTCTTTCCTGCAAGTCTCTCCCAACACCATCCACTTGCATGTCACAACTGCCCACCCTGGGCTGTGAGGAAGGGTAGGACGTGGCTTTTGTCTGCCCACTTGTCAGAATTGGGCAGAAGCACTGGGATTCTGTTAGTAGGGAAGAGGGAGAATAGATGCTAGGTTAGCAACTTGCAGTCCCCACCACAGCCAGGCCTTAAGCAGGGGTGATCCCCACTAAAAGCTAAAGGTTTCATGCCTGGGGTCCTGCCTTGTCTTAACAAATATGAGGCTCTTGTTAAAGGTTTAACCCTATGAGTGTGGCTTGTGGCCTACGTGCACCCAAATCAACTGCCTGGCATGCCTCAGCCCACTCCAGGGCTTCCAGTTCACCCTGGGGCAGGGGAGGCCTGGGGCATGTGGTTTTCACATACACACCCTCCTAGTTAATTTCTTTTTCTTCTGTAATTTATAAAATTAACACTGTGCTTATTGGAAGACACAAAAATCCAAAGATGTGTAGAGGAAAAGTTCACCTCCCTGTGCCCCACTACTGACTAACCCACATTAATAGCCTTACCTGCTCCCAGGGTACTCTGGGGTCCTGAAAGGTCCTTGAGTATACCAGTACTGAGGGGTGGAGGGACTGACTGGGGAGGAAAGGGGCTCCTCAGCAGGCCGAGCCTTGGTTGTTCAACGCCACCAGCACTGACTACAACATGGAACTAGGAATGCGCCGGGGGCTCAGCTGTGTGAGTGGACCTTGTGGCCTCTGCCACTGCTTTGGGCAGTCATCACGCAGCCACATCATCAAACGACATGGGGGAGGCAGGCCCGGGCTGCCTGAACTGTCACCTCAGCCCTGGTTGACACCTCAGGCCTGGTCGTTATCTGAACTTTGGCTGCAGGGCTTCTAGGCAGAAAGGGCAGATCCAATTGGCTTGTCCTCAATATGTGCTCTCGGAGCAGCCTGCCCAGGAATCTGGAGAGCAAGAGCCAAATCCTAACTTACTGTCACCAACAGGCAGGAAAGGGTGCCTTGAGTCTGCCACTGCAGTGTTTCCAGAAGCGGGCTGCCCTGAGGCTTTCCAAATTTCACAGGGGCTCCTTCTAAGGCCTGGGCTGTGTCCAGATGTTGGACCACATTGCAAAGAATGGAAGCCGAGTCCAGAAAGAGGAGGGCCCTCCCCTGTGGGAATGCACATGTGGGAAGGGCTCCCCCTTCGCCCCTTGATCCTAGGCTGGATCTGGGCTCAGGAGGCTGACCCCTATGGACCAGCCCACCTGTTCAGCCAATGGGCAGCCACAGCAAGGGCAAGGGGAGCTATAAAGGCAGCCCATGTGATCACAGGTCCTGTAGGCTCCAGAGCTCTCAGCTCCAGGCACCCCTGCCTCCCAGCTTCGAGCCTATTGGGGGCACACTTCCTGTGGTATCTGGTCGCTGACCTCTGCCCACACCACTAAATGTCCATAGCTGAACTCTCCTTAGTTAAATCCTCTGCTAACACAAAAGGAGAAAGCCAAATCTCATCTCACAGACCTTTATTTGAGGTGCACCAAGCATGGGGCCTTGCCCCAAATGCCATGGGCATGACATTCAGGAAGAGGCAGACATCCCCACAACAGTCATGTGCAGAAGCTTCTGTCTGCAATGTCTGGCAGCAGAGTTCTCAGTCAGCAGACCTGTATCTTCATAGACGTCACCATGTTATCAAAGACCCTGGACTGGATGCTGTCCCCGGGTTAAAGAAGGGGTTACACATCACATCCATGTAAGAGTTGTGCAACTTCCAGAACATGCTACCGATTTCATTGTTGCGAAGAGCTGTGTTGGAGGAATCCACCACCATGACCTTGGAGTTGGTAGGTGAAGTGAGGGCCCTCTGTGTGCCCTCACTTTGGAGAAACGTGGCAACCTTGAATCACAGGAAGTGCCCAAGCTGGGCTGGTTCTGCAGTGACCATGCTAGATTCATGCCTAGATACTTTGTTGGAGTGGTGACTGGTGTTTACTGGAGAAGCAAAGGGCAAACAGCTAAGCCTAACCCAATTCGGGCTTCAGGAGCCAAGCCAATCAGACTCAGTCTGTGTGTGCACCTGGGATGTCTCACCCTCTTTATGAATCAATGGTACAGAAAGTTAACTGCAAAACCAGACACTTCATGAATAAGGCGGATCTCCTCTGTAGAGGCCATGTTGTTTTATAAAATAGTGATTACTGGCAAATGTCACTGTGGATAAGCTACATTACTTCTTTTGGAACGTCTTTGAACTCCATGGTCTCAAGTGATTTGTCTGAAGGGACTGGCCGAGTTTCTAGTGACTTATGAGGCAAGACCTTGTAGTCCTCTGTGGGGTAGAGAAGGTTCCCTCTAGTATGCCAGCGCTTTCCCCATTGAGGAGATCTTCTCATCCACCACATCCAGAGATGTGTACACCATGTACTAGAACCTCAGCTCGTTCTCCATGGGGGTGCTGCGGATGTAGAGAGGGTAATTCTCCTTGGCAATCACCACAGTGCTCATCGCCGTCTTGGGAGGCCCTATGCCAGGTGACCCACCCATTGTATTTCTAACTCTACAGGGAGGTGCTAGTAAGGAGCTATAGCTGTGGTAAGAGATCTAGTTCTTTTACCCTTGGCATCAAATATGCTTGAGTTCCCAAACCTAAAAGTTAAGAAGAAATCATTTTTTTTTGAGATGGAGTCTCACTCTGTCACCCAGGCTGGAGTGCATTGGTGCAATGTTGGCTCACTGCAACCTCCACCTCTTGAGTTCAACTGATTCTCCTACCTCAGCCTCCAAGTAGTTGGGATTACAGGCCTGCACCACCACGCCCAGCTAATTTTTGTATTTTTAGTAGAGACGGAGTTTCACCATGTTAGCCAGGCTGGTCTTGAACTCCTGACCACAGGTTATCTGCCCACCTTGGCCTCCCAAAGGCATTACATTACTGCACATGGCCTGAAATAAATTATTTATGTAATCAATACCTTTTAATCACATGTGAATCACCACTTTTTTTTCTCTCTAAGAAATAAAGACCGTTTTAAATTCAATCATTTATTCATTTCAAGACAAAATTTCACTCTCTTGCCCAGGCTGGAGTGCAGTGGCATGATCATAGCTCACTGCAGCCTTGACTTCCTGGGCTCAAGTGATCCTCCCACCTCAGCCTCCTAAGTAGCTTGCAATTTTTCCTATCACTGTAAAGATTTGCCATAGAAAAATTAGAGAAGGCACAGGTTCTGATTAATGAAGATCACCATGAGTTGTAGCAAACCAGGACTCAAATATTTGAATAATTCCCCCTTGTGGAGTTGGTAAGACAATTAGGGACTAAATGTGGTCTATATAATGAATAGATACTATTTTTCTTTTTGTTTGTTTGTTTGTTTATTTATTTATTTATTTTCGTTTGAATAGATACTATTTTCCACCTATCAGATTGGTAACAGTTTTTAAGTGTAGCAATATCAAATGTTGACAAGGGTGCAAGCAAAGTACTCTCATATATAGCTGGCAAGAGTGGAATAGCCACTTTGTATGACAATTTGGCAGTATCTAAAAAAATTGAAAATGTATGCCCTCATGACTCTGTAATTCCCACTTCTCTCTACCCTAGTAAAACCTTGCACATGTGCACAGAAGGCATGTACAAGAATATTTCATTATGACAAAAAAATGAGGCAGACCCATATATGCTGATATAAATAAATCTCCATGACTAATTAAGTAAAAAAAGGCAAGTTACAGAATAACATATATATATATATATATAAAATTCTGTTTAACACATTTTAATTGGTATGTACTATATATTTACTTATATTAATTACATATTCTAGAAATGGATATATGTGATATGTAATATATAATACATTTATGTAATATATAATCATGCACCAAATAATGACATTTCAGTCAACAACAGACTATGGATATGATGTTGGTCCCATAAGATTATAATACTCTTATTTTTACTGTACCATTTTTATGTTTAGATACAAAATATTTAACCATTATAATTGCCCACAGTATTCAGTACAGTCGCATGATATACAGTTCTACGGTATTAGTACATGCTATCATGTTCACACAATGATGAAATTGCTTAACGATGCATTTCTCGGAACACATTCCTGTTATTAAGTTACATATGACTGTGTATGTAAATGTCTAGATATGTAATATTTGAGTATATAAATGTCTAGAAAAAATGTCTGGAAGATCTGCATCAAACTGATAACAGTGCTTACTTCTGGAGGGGGACTGGAATTTTGGCAGGGGTGAGACAGTCAAGGGGACTTGACCTTTATATTTATTATCTAGATTTTTTATATAAATATATTTATATGTTACTTCTATAAGTAAAAATATACAGTATAGTTTTCTATATTATAAATATAGAATATATTTATCATATAAAGAATATATGAATATACACATACATACATACATACATACACAACCATGTTATTAGTGATTTTAAATAGGGAGGGTAGGCCGGGCGCGGTGGCTCATGCCTGTAATCCCAATATTTTGGGAGGCCAAGGCAGGTGGATCACTTAAGCTCAGGAGTTCGAGAGCAGCCTGGCCAACATGGTGAAACCTCATCTCTACTAAAAATACAAAAATTAGCCAGGCGTGGTGGCAGATGCCTATAGTCCCAGCTACTTGGGAGACTGATGCATGAGAATCTTTTGAACCCAGGAGACAGAGGTTGCAGTGAGCCGAGATCACACCATTGCACTCCAGCCTAGGTGACAGAGTGAGACTCTTGTCTCAAAAAAAAAAAAAAAAAAAGGTAACTATAAAGATTGATTTTCACTGGTTATACTGAAGTAACTGAGTACATTCTTGGAAAACAGCTCTAACCTATTTAGAAAGCTTCTATGATAATGTAGCCCCACCTAATCTGCCTCTGCTTCTTTGTGTCAATCTAATGCTGGTAGGGCCTGCGTATAATCTTCTTGGCTGCCAACGAATCCAGTCAGTTTTCTCTAATCTTTTTTGGTTATGAGAATAGGATGGAATTTGCTCATTGGATTTTCCACTGTCAAGCTTCAGTTTCTAGACTCCGTTTTCTAAATGCATATAGAACTGCAGTTGTTAGTGAGTAGATAAGTTTGAAAGCTCTGGATATAAGAATCTTTGTGCAGCTCTTTACAAAGTATCTACCTTTTTACCTTATTTGATCTTCCCAATGACCCTGTGAGATAGGTGTTATTGTTAATTATTGACATAGATAGGGAAACCTTTGGGAGTCTCCAAGAGCTCCCCTAGATCTAATGATTCACTAGGAGGATTCACAGGACTCAGGATGTAGTCATACTCACAGTGAAGACTTATGGAGCCGGATGATGTGGCTCATGCTTATAATCCTAGCACTTTAAGGAGGCCAAGGTGGGAGGATTGCTTGAGCCTAGGAGTTCAAGACCAGCCTGGGCAACACGGTGAAACCCCATCACTACAAAAAAATACAAAAATTAGCCAAGGTGGCGGCACACACCTGTAGTCCTAGCTACTCAGGAGGCTAAGGTGGGAGGATCACTTGAGCCCGGGAGGTAAAGGCTGCAGTGAACCATGATCATGCCACTGTACTGTAGCCTGGGTGAGAGTGAGACTGTTTCAAAAGAAAGAAAGAGACAGAGAAGGAAGGAGAGAAGGGGGAGGGAGAGAGAAAGAAGGAGGGGGAAAAGGGAGGGAGGGAAGGGAAAGGGAGAGGAAAGGGGGGGAGGAGGGGGAGGAGAGGGAGAAGGAGAGGAGAGGAGACGAGAGGGAAAATAAATAAGCAAACGAAGGGCCAGATGTGGTGGCTCACGCCTGTAATCCTAGCACTTTGGGAGGCAGAGGCAGGAGGCAGGAGGATCACTTGAGCCCAGGAGTTCAAGACCAGCCTGGGCAACATAGCGAAACCTTGTCTCTACTTAAATAAATATATATATATATGCTGGGCATGGTGACACGCACCTTTAGTTCCTGCTACTCTGGAGGCTGTGGTGGAAGAATTGCTTTAGCCCAGGAGATGGAGATTGCAGTGAGTTGAATGGGGCCACTGCACTCCAGCCTGGGTGACAGAGCGAGACTCTATCTCAAAATAAATAAAATAAAAAAGATTTATTACAGCAAAAGGATACGAGGAAAAATCAGCAAAGAGAAAGGCATGTGGGAAGTGTGGAGGAAACCAGGTACAAGCTTCCAAGAATTTTTTCCCAGTCAAGTCACAGGAAGCACTTTATTCTTCCAGCAGTGGGTTTAACATGTATGGAATACTGCTTACCAGGGAAGCTCCCCTGAGCCTAAGAGTCCAGGACTTTTGCCAGAACTCAGGCACAGGTGGGCATTCCGTACCTTATAAATACCAAAATTCTAGACTCCCAGAAAGAAGAAAAGTGTTCAGGATAAATGATATTGTTTGTACAGTTTAGGCATAGAATGAACCACTCTTATCAGCTAGGGAGTGGTGGCAACCTTATCAAAATCTAAGTTGCCAGACATGAGCCTAAGGACATCCTTGTAAGTAGGCCTTTTTAAAAATAGCACTCTCAGGCCTGCTATATTAACTCTTTTCTGAACAGAAACCAAACTAAAAGATGAAATGACTTTCCTTAAAGATACTTAGTAAGTGTGGCAGTCAAGATTAAAACCCAGACCCTCAGATTCCAAACATTTCCTACTACATAACTTTAATTTCCATCAAATCAAGGATAAATGTTTTCAGCATGCAACTGAAGTGGTAAAATTTAATGCATAGTTCATTGAGACATGGAATGCTGAAGTGGTTTTTCTTCCTGTGCCATGTAATGTCTTCTTTCTCTTTGACCTATAACCTTTCTAGGATAACATAAAAGGTCTAGAATTAGAAGTCATCAATCTGCAAAAGGAAAAGGAAGAATTGGTTCTTGAACTTCAGACAGCAAAGAAGGATGTCAACCAAGCCAAGTAAGAATAAAATTAATAAATGTTATTTAAGTCCCTACTATGTGTGAGGAGCTTTGCAAGAAATAGAGAAGTAGAAGTCCCGTTTACTGCCTCCAAAAGATTTAAACCTAGTTGTGAAGAGGAGACCTAAACACAAAAATGGTTAAATAATTGCAATTTTAAATAGCATCTGAAGTTGACAGTAAAAGGATGTCATAACACAGCATATGATTAGTAGCCAAATAAATTTCTTAGGCAGTAATTGTGTTAAGAGTTCAGAGGTGAGAAATAATCAATTCAGACTACCATGATCAAGGAAGGCTTTGTAAAAAGTTAGCATTTGAGCTGGCTTTTAAAGGATTATCAGACTTAGTAGATAACAGCAGTTTCTTTGTCCCTGCACTAATGGTAAATTAGTTTGTGAATGGAATTAGTGTACAGGCTAGTGATTAAAAAATCAATCTAGCCATCTCTTACCAGTTAAGAGTAAAACCAAAGCAGATAACCATAACATTCTACTCTCCTTCAGACCTCTGCCATATGGGCTATTCTACCTTCTTTTTACTCAGTGACTCCATTTGATCTCTCGGTTGTGTCTAAAGCTCATGTTTGTAAAAGTTATGCTGAATGT
>NW_016108133.1:66756-69218 GCF_001604975.1 Cebus imitator
GGAGGTTGCGGTGAGCCAAGATCGCGCCATTGCCTCCAGCCTGGGTAACATGAGTGAAACTCCGTCTCAAAAAAAAAAAAAAGGGAGACAGTAAGACATAAGCATGAATTTCTTAAATGGAAGAAAGAGATTTGGGCTTTAAGAATAAAATACCAAAGTCACTAAGAGAAAGGAAAGCACGTTTCCAGTTGGAGTGAAAAGATGATGGCTGAATAGGCCCTGAATAATAAGAAGGGTTTTGATAGAGGTAAGTGTAAGCATTCCAGATATATAGACCAGAGACATAGAGATGACAACTTTGTAGACCTATTCAAGGAATGGCAAGTGGTCCAATTGGGGTGAAGTATAGTAGTGAACGATTGGAAAGACAAGTTGAAGCTGGAATATTAAAGATCCAAGAAGTTTGAACCTCATTTTCTTAGTAGCATAAAGATTTTAAGGGTTTTTAGAAAGTGCTATCAACAAAATACTGCTTTAGAAAGATATATCTGGGAATAATGTATAGAGCAAACTATAATATTGAACACAAGAAGATATTGTATAATCCAGAAGAAGTATAAGGGCCTGAATATGCACCTGACAACAGAGCCCCCAAAATATATGAAGCAAACACTGACAGAAATGGAGAGAGAAATAGACAAATCAATAGTAATAAATATTTGCAGACTTCAATCCACCTCTTTATTTTCTTTCTTTTTTAGAGATGAGGTCTTGCTCTATTGCCCAGGCTGGAGTGCAGTGGTATAATCATTGCTTACTGTAGCCTCCAACTCCTAGTCTCAAGCAATCCTCCCACCTCAGCCTCCTGAGTAGCTAGAACTACAGGCATACACCATCACACCTGGATAATTTTTTATTTTTAGTGGAGATGGAATCTTGCTATGGTGTCTCGAACTCCTGGGCTCAAGCAATCCTCTCACCTCAGCCTCTTAAAGTGCTGGTATTACAGGCATGAGCCATTGCACCCAGTCCCTGTTTAATAATGAATAGAACAATAGGCATAAGATCAGCAAGGATATTGAGCACTTCAACAATATTATACCCAGCATTTTTATGTCTACATTTGTAAGAGATATTGGTCTATAGTTTATGTACAATGCTAGATTATAAACTATACCTAACAGACATCTATAGACTACTCAAACCAACACCACCAGGATATTCAGTCTTCCTAAGTATACATGAAACATTCTCCAGGATAGACCATATGCTATGCCTTTTATGCCTCAATAAATTTGAAAGTATTGAAAGAGGCCAGCCATGGTGGCTCACGCCTATAATCCCAACACTTTGAGAGGCCGAGGTGGACAGATCACCTGAGGTCAGGAGTTTGAGACCAGTCTGGCCAACATGGTAAAACCCTGTGTCTACTAAAAATACAAAAAGTAGCTGGGTGTGGTGACATGCCTGTGATCCCCAGTACTCGGGAAGCTGAGGCAGGAGAATCACTTGAACCTGGGAGGTTGAGGTTGCAGTGAGCTGAGATTGCACCACTGCACTCCAGCCTGGGCAACAGAGTAAGACTCCACCTCAAAAAAAAAGTGGTGAAATAATAGAAAATCTATTCTCTAACCACAATGGAATGAAATTAAAAATCAATAACAAATAAATTTGGGAAATTCGCAAACATGAAGAAATTAACACAGTCCTAAATAAATAATGAATCAAAAAGGAAGACATAGGGAAATTTAAAAATACTTTGAGATTAATAAAAACAAAAATACAACATACCAAAACTTATGGGATGCAGGTAAAACAGTGTTTGGAGGGAATTGTATAGTTGTAAATGCCTGTATTAAAAATGAAGAAAGGCTCCTGTAGTTTCAGCTACTTGCGAGGCTGAGGTGGAAGGAACACTCGAGCTCAGGAGTTCAAGACCAGCCTGGGCAAAACAGTGAGACCACATCTCAATTTTTTTAAACTTTAAGAAAGATCTTAAACCAATAACCTAGCCTTTCACTTTAAAACACTGAAAAAAAGGAAGAGCAAACTAAACCCAAAGCTAGTAGATGAAAGAAAACATTAAAAGATTAGAGCAGAAATTAATGAAATACAAAATAGAAAAAAATAGAGAAAATCATCAAAACCAAAAGCTGGTCTTTTGAAACGATTAACAAATACTGACAAACCTTCAGATAGCCTTAACAAGAAAAAACAGAAAGAAAATTTAAATCACTAAAGTTAGGAATGAAAGAGGGAATATTACTACCAATCTTGCCAGAAGGAAAGGATTATAAGGAATTACTATTAACAACTGTACACCAACAAATTAGATAGCCTAGATGAAGTAGACAAATGCCTGGAAAGACAAAAACTACCAAAACTGACTCAAGAAGAAATAGAAAATCTGTATAGACCTGTGACAAGAAGTTAAATTAGTAGTTTAAAAAGTTCTTACAAAGAAAACCCTAGGCACAGTTGGCTTTGCTGGTGAGTTCTATAAAACATTTTAAGAAGAAATA
>NW_016108133.1:69818-77258 GCF_001604975.1 Cebus imitator
AAAAAAAAAAAAAGACAGAAATACCCATTTCTCAGAAACTCTTCTGAAAACTAGAAGCAGAGGAAACACTTCCTAACTCATTCCATGAGGCTTGTGTTCCCTGATATCAAAACCAAAGACAAAAGACATCACAAGAAAAGAATACTACGGACCAATATCTCTTATTAATATAGGCATGAAAATCCTCAACAAAATTCCAGCAAACTGAATGCATCAACATTTAAAAAGAATGATAGGCTGGGCGCAGTGACTCACACCTATAATTCCAGCACTTTGGGAAGCCAAAGCGGGCAGATCACTTGAAGTCAGAAGTTTGAGACCAGCCTGGCCAACATGGCGAAACCCCGTCTCTTACTAAAAATGAAAATTAAAAAAAAAAATTAGCTGGGCATGGTGGCGTGCACCTGTACTCCCAGCTACTTGGGAGGCTGAGGCACAAGAATTGATTGAAACCAAGAGGCGGAGCCTGCAGTGAGCTGAGATACTCCAGCCTGGGCAACAGAGTGAGAACCTGTCTCAAAAAAAAAAAAAAAAGGATGATACACTTATGACCAAGTGAGATTTATCTGAAAAATGCAAAGTTTGTTTATGGCAATCAATTTATGTAATATACTATATCAGTAGGAAAAAGAACAAGAACCATATGATCATCTTAATAGACACAGAAAAAGCATTTGACAAAAATCTAACAGTCTTTCATGATAAAAACACTCAAGAAACTAGGAATAGAAGAGAACTTCCACAGCGTGATGAAGGGCATACATGAAAAACCCACAGCTAACATCATATTTAATGGTGAAAAGAGCATACTTTTCCCCTAAGATCAGGAACAAGACAAGGATGTCCACTCTTGCCATAGGTATTCAGCATTGTCCTGGAGGTTCTAACCAGGACATTTAGGGAAGAAAAATATATAAATGGCACCTAAACTGGAAAGGATGAAGCAAGATATCTGTTTATAGATGACATGATCTTATATGTGGAAAATCCTAGAGAATCCACTAAAAGTCTATTAGAATTAATATGAGTTCAGCAAGTTTGCAGAATATAAGATCAATATAAGAAAATCAGTTGTGGCCAGATGTGGTGGCTCACGCCTGTAATCCTAGCACTTTGGGAGGCCGAGGCAGGCAGATCACTTGAAGCCAGGAGTTTGAGGCCAGCCTGGCCAACAGGGTGAAACCCCGTCTCTACTAAAAATACAAACATTTGCTAGGCATGGTAGCACACACCTGTAGTCTCAGCTACTTGAGAAGCTAAGGCACAAGAATCACTTGAACCCAGGAGGCAGTGGTTGCAGTGAGCTGAGATCAGGCCACTGCACTTCAGCCTGGGCTACAGAGCAAGACTCTTGTCTCAAAAACAAAAACAAAAAAAGGAAAAGAAAAGAAAATCAGTAGTATATTTATATAGTAGCAATTAACAATTTGAAAATGAGATTAAGAAAACAATTCCAGGGCCAGGCATGGCAGCTCACACGTGTGATCCCAGCACTTTGGGAGGCCAAGGCAGGCGGATCACAAAGTCAGGAGTTCGAGACCAGCCTGGCCAATGTAGTGAAACCCCGTCTCTACTAAAAATAGAAAATATTAGCCAGGCATGGTGGCAGGCGCCTGTAATCCCAGCTACTCGGAAGGCTAAGGCAGGAGAATCATTTGAACCCAGGAGTTGGAGGTTGTAGTGAGCCGAGATCGCACTCCACTGCACTCCAACCCTGGAGACTCCATCTAAGAAAAAAAGAAAAGAAAACAATTCCATTTATAATAGCATCAATACAAATAAAATAGGAATAAATTTAGCAAAAGAAGTGTAAGACTTATATCCTTGAAAACTACTAAATATCATTGAATTTAATTAAGGAAGACTTAAATAAATGGAAGGATATCCCATGTTCATGGGCAGGAAGACTTGATATTCTAAAGATGGAATACCCTTCAGATTGCCTTACAGATTCAACACAATTTCCATCAAATTCCATCTGGTTTGATGGAAACAGAAAACAAGCTGATTCTAAAATACATATGGAAATGCAGAGGACCCAGAATATTCAAAACAATCAAGGAGAACAAATTTGTAAATGTCACATTTCCTGATTTTAAAACTTTCTACAAAGCTACAGTAATCAAGACTATGTGGTGCTGTGTAAAGATAGACATATAGGTCAATGAAATAAGATTGAGAATCCAGAAATAAACTTATACACTTATGTCAGTTGATTTTCAACAGTAATGCCAAGACAATTAAATGAGGAAAACAATTGTCTTTTCAACAAATGGTCCTAGAACAACTGGATGGTCACATGCAAAATAATGAAGTTGAAACTTGTGGCCGGGCGCAGTGGCTCATGCCTGTAGTCCCAGCACTTTGGGATGCCGAGGCAGGTGGATCACTTGAGATCAGGAGTTTGAGACCAGCCTAGCCAATATGGTGAAACCCTGTCTCTACTAAAATTACAAAAAAATTAGATGGGCATGGTGCACGTGCCTATAATCCCAGCTACTCGGAAGGCTGAGGCAGAAGAGTCACTTGAGCCTGGGAGGTGGAGGTTGTAGTGAGCCGAGTCACACCATTGCACTCCAGCCTGGGCAACAGAGTGAGACTTTATCTCAAAAAGATTAAAAAAAAAAAGAAAAAAAACTTTCTCTCATACCATATACAAAAATTAAAACAGATAAAAAACCTAAATGTAAGAGCTAAAACCATTAATCTCTTACAAGAAAACATGGGTGTTAACTTTGTGACTTTGGATTAGACAATGATTTCTTAGATATAATACCTAAAGCACAAACAGCTAACCAAAAAAAAGAGTTAAATTAGACAAAATTAAAAGCTTTTGCATTGTAAACAATACTATCAAGAAAGTGAATATGACTGGGCATGGTGGCTCACACCTGAAATCTCAACGCTTTGGGAGGCCAAGGTGGGAGGATTGCTTGAGCCCAGGAGTTTGACCCCACTCTGGGCAATAGAGCAAGACCCCATCCTTAACCAAATAAAGAAAGTTAACAGCCAGTCCATAGATTGGAAGGAAAATATTTACAAATTATATAGCTGACAAGAGTCTTATATCCAAGATAGATAAAGAACTCTTACCAATCAATAATAAAAATATAACCCAGTTTTAAAATGGGCAAAGCAATAAGTACATGAAAAGATGCTCAGTGTATATTGCCATCAGATAAATGCAAATCAAAACCACAATGAGTTGTAATTTCACATCTACTAGGATGGCTATAAACAAAAAGATAAATGATAATAAATCTTAGCAAGAATGTAGAGACATTGAAAGCCTCAGACATTATTAGTAGGATGGGAAAATGATATAGCTGCTTTGGCAAACAGTTTAGCAGTTTATCCAGAGGCTAAATAAAAAACCTAGAAGTACCATATGATCCAGCAATTCCACTCTTAGTTTTGTCTACCCAGGAGATATGAAAACATGTCGTATATGCAAAAACTTGTACCCAGATGTTCATGCAACAGTACTCATAATAGCCAAAAAGTGGAAAAGTCCATCAACTGATGAATGGGTACATAAAATGTGGCCTATCCATACAATGGAGTATTATTCAGCCATACAAAGGAATGAAGTACTGACTACAACATGGATGAGGCTTGAAAACATTTTGCTTAGTGAAAGAAGCCAGTCACAAAAGACCATATGTGATAGGATTACATTTATATGAAATATCCAGAGTGGGACATTAAAATCTGTAGAGACAAAAATAGATTAGTGGTTGTCTGGGGCTTTGGGGTGGGGTGATAGGGTTATAGAGTGATGGCTAAACAGTATGCTATTTCTTTTTGTGGTAATGAAAATGTTCTAAAATTAAGTGTGGTGATGTTTACATTAACTGTGTGAATGTGCCAAAAGCCACTGAATCATGTACTTTAAATGAGTGAATTGTACGGTATGTTGATTATATCTCAATGAAACTGTTACGAAAAACAAAAGAAGAAAGGAGACACCTCTGTAAAGTGATGATAACTTTACATTCTACAGGAATATATATTCCACGTTGACAAGGATCTTTGTTTTGCTCACTTCTGTATTTCCAGTGGCCAAAACAGTGACTGGCAAGTAGTGGGTACTAAATCATGTTTAGTGAATGATTTTAATCATAATTAATACAAAATCTACCTTTCAAAAAATGAAGGAATTAGGGCATCAAAAAGTATTTCTGGCTTTTCAGTGACTGGAAAGTCAGAGGAAACAGCTAGTTTGAAGAGACAAAGTTGGTTTTAGGACAATAACCTTTGGGATGGAGAGACCTAGAAAATGTTAGATAATGTTCAAGGGAGAAGCTGGGCTGGACTTTGCAATTAAGGAGTTGTGTGCATACAGGTGAAAAATGAAACTTTGGGAGTAGTGAGATAATGGAGACAGAATATATAGAAAAAGAAGGCTAAGAAGAGAATCTCTCTTTTTTTGTCTCACTCTGTCATCTAGGCTGGAGTACAGTGGCGCCATCTCGGCTCACTGCAACCTCAGCCTACTGGGTTCAAGTGATTCTCCTGTCTCAGCTTCCTGAGTAGCTGGGACCACAGGCACATGCCATCATGCCTGGGGAATTTTCTTTGTATTTTTAGTAGAGGCAGGGTTTCGCCATGTTGGCCAGGCTGGTCTTGAACTCCTGACCTCAGGTGATCCACCCACCTCAGTCTCCCAAAGTGCTGGGATTACAGGCATGAGCCACTGCGCCCAGCTGAGAATCTCTTTATTTCATGTGTAAGAAAATGAAAGAAGACAATGAAACTTGTAGGCTAAAAAAAGAATTAAGGTGGTATGGGAAAGTTATTGGTAGTGCTAACGATGCTGAGAGAGAAGCCAAAGAAGATAGTGACTATAAAAAGACCATTAAATTTAATAAGTAGGAAATTCCAGGACAATTGGTAGAAATTACTTACAAAGGGATTCTGAAGTGACCAGTAATGACAAGTGGAAGTACTAAACATAGACTTCTCTTTCAAGAAGTCTGGTGCTAAGAAGACAGCTGGGTTTTCTCTTTTCACTGGACTAGCTTAGTCCCCTGGCTGTGTTTCTTTAATTATCTTGACTTCTCATTTCAATACACATCATATTTTATTAAAATTGTGTTGCATGTTGTTTGTATTCCCTGGTAATCTCTGTAAGAGTAGTAACCCTGTCATGTTTATCTCTGTATCCTAGACACCTAGCACAGTGCCTAGTGTCTAGTTGATGTTCCAGTAAATATTATACTGTTGAGTGAAATGAATTGTTCTAGTATGCTGGCAAAGACATGACAAAAATGGCTTGACCATTCCATCCAAATTGGATAGGAACAAGTGAGACCAGAAGGAGCTTAATGGATGTATTAGAATAGGGAAAGGGCCAAGAAATCAAAGCAGTTGAATGTTGTGTGCTCAGCTGAAGCAGGTGATATCCCATAATATTTCTTGTTATTCTTTATCTTCAATCTCTGGGAAGAAAAAGTACATTCAGTAATAACCTGTTTTTATTTTTATTTTAGATTCAGGGGTACATGAGCAGGTTTGTTACAAGGGTATACTGCGTAATGCTGAGCTTTGGGCTTCTACTGATCCCATCACCCAGATAGTGAACATAGTACCCAATAGGAAGTTTTGCAGCTCTTACCCCACTTTCTCCATCCCTCCCCTTCTTTTAGAGCTCCCAGTGTCTATTGTTCCCATCTTTATGTCTGTGTGCACCCAGGTTAAACTCGTTTTGTTCAGAAGTGAAAAACCTCTTCTTTAGCTGCAGTTTACTACCTTAATTTTATTGGTGGTTGGCTATGTGATAGGCTTTCTCTTTTTTGCCACCAACCTGGGTTCTATAATGGATGGACTAGTAGGGTTGATGGGAAAAGAATACTGGTCTATTTATCAGGAGACCTGAATCCCACCTCTGTCAATAACTACCTGTGTGGAAAGGACTGTTCATTAGATGATCTTTAAGCTTCCTTCCAGCCCTCACATTCTATAATATTATTTCTAGTAGTTGACTTATGACTGAGACATCAAGAATTTGGCCACAGAGCAATAAGCCAAAGGGAAAAACCACTTCCCCTCTACACACAAACATGTTTTCTAGAACTACGAGTTTTTGACTCATAGGTGAAGATGAAGGCAGCTCGCTGTATTGTAGTTAACCTTACAAATCAAGGATATTTTGAGAGACACCTTAGTTATAGTATAAGGTTTTGTTTTAGCTAGCTGAACAGTAATTAATATCTGACTTTTTTCTTGTCAGGACCGTAAGAGGCAATATGAGCTGCTGAAACTTGAAAGAAACTTCCAGAAACAATCCAATGTGCTCAGACGTAAAACAGAGGAGGTAAGAAAATTCAGTCTGCTATGTTAAGTGTATTGTCATCGTCAGGCTTAAATGCTTACATAGTAATATCTTTTTCTTTTGTTTTTTGAGACGGGGTTTTGCTCTTGTTGCCCAGGCTGGAGTGCAATGGTGCAGATCTTGGGTCACCGCAACCTCTGCCTCCCAGGTTCAAGCAATTCTCCTGCCTCAGCCTTCCAAGTAGCTGAAATTACAGGCGTGCACCACCATGCCCGGCTAATTTTGTATTTTTAGAGAGACAGGGTTTCTCTATGTTGGTCAGGCTGGTCTTGAACTCCTGACCTCAGGTGATACACCTGCCTCAGCATCCCAAAGTGCTGGGATTACAGGCATGAGCCACCACGCCCGGCCGCAAAATAGTATCCTTTAAATGAGCAGGTGTTCTGAGAAACCACGGATGCCGATCTTCACAAGCAATTCCTAAATCTTTTTTTTTTTTTAATTGCATTTTCGGTTTTGGGGTACATGTGAAGAACATGCAAGATTGTTGCATAGGTACACACGTGGCAGTGTGATTTGCTGCCTTCCTCCCCTTCACCTGCAATTCCTAAATCTTGATCCCTGTTTATATGCCATGACCTGTGAGCAGATAAAAACCTGATGAAAAATGGTACTATTCAAATTTTTCCTAACTGGATTTGAGACTTTGCTGAAAAAACAAAGAGATATTGATATGTGACATTTCTAGATATTTTTAGTCTGCAGAACTTCCTTGAGGTGTATTCCTCCCCTAGGCTCCAAAGCAGTAGCTATTTACCAGTGTTATGTCCATGGAGATTTATAAACCTGGTTCCTATAGGAACTCAAATCCATAGAATTTTTATTTTTCTTTACTAATGTTCTACAAATTGGGTTTTTTGTTTATTTGTTTTACCTTTCATTCAATATTACTATCTGCCAATTTTATTTAGGCAGCAGCTGCCAATAAGCGTCTCAAGGATGCTCTCCAGAAACAACAGGAGGTCGCGGATAAGCGGAAAGAGACTCAGAGCCGTGGAATGGAAAGCACTGCAGCTCGAGTGAAGGTATGAACAACTTGAACTGCCATTTCTCTTATGTATGCTTGGAACAGGAAAAAAAGAAGAAATAGCTTTTTTTTTTTTTTT
>NW_016108133.1:77308-82800 GCF_001604975.1 Cebus imitator
TTGTTTAGAAGTAAACACTGCAAAATCTGAAGTTCTACTTGAAAGCCTTGGTTAAAGACCAGGAGTATAGAACTCTTTCTATCCTTGCCCCTGTTGAGGTTCAGTTACTTTTTTAAACAGCTTCATTGAAGTAGAATTGACATGTTATAAATTGTATATATTTAAAGTGTACAATTTGGCCAGGCACAGTGGCTCACACCTATAATCCCAGCAGGTCGGGAGGCTAAGGTGAGCGGATCACTGGAGGTCAGGAGTTTGAGACCAGCCTGGCCAACATGGTGAAACCTTGTCTCTACTAAAAACACAAAAATTAGCTGGGCGTGGTGACAGGCACCTGTAATCCCAGCTACTTGGGAGGCTAAGGGAGAATTGTTTGAATCCGGGAGGCGGATGTTGCAGTGAGCCAAGATCCCACCATTGTACTCCAAGCTGGGCGTGACAGAGTGAAACTCTGTCTCAAAAAGAAAAAATAAAGTGTATAATTTGATGAGTTTGGACACATGTATACACCCATGAAATCATCACCACAATCAAGATAATGACATTGTGCTTCATTGCCTAAAGTTTCTTTGTGTTCTTCTGTAATCCCTCCTTCTCCTTTCTGGTCTAACCCTCTACTCCCCATTTCATATATATTTCTTTTATATCCCCACAATGGTTCCAGGCAACCATTAATCTTCTTTCTGTCACTATGGATTTGTTTTCATCTGGAATCATACAGTATGTATTTTTTTTTCTGACTTTTATTCAGCACAATTATTTTGAGATTCATCCATGTGGTTGCATAAATCATATACAACTTCTTTTCCTTTTTATTGCTGAGTAGCATCCCATTCATTGTATGGCTAGACCATAATTTGTTTTTATATTCACCTGTTGATGCACAGTTGAGTGGTTTCTAGTCTTTGGCTATTACATATTGCACTGAACATTTGTGTACAAGTCTGTGTGGATTTTTTTAAATTTTTTTTTTAGTAGATAGCTAGGAGTAAAATGGCTTTCTTGTATGATTGGTGTATGTTTTAACTTTTCAGTGACTGCCAAACTGTTTTCCAAAGCAGTTGTACCATTTTATATTCCTACTAGCAATGTATAAGGGTTCTAGTTGCTGCACATTCTTGCCAATACTTAGTATGGTCAGTCTTTTGAATTTTAGCTATTCTGTGTGGGTGGGTAGTAGAACCTCACTGTGGTTCTAATTTTCATTTCTGTAATGACTAATGATATTGAACATCCTTTCATGTGCTTATTTGCCATATGTATGTTTTCTTTTGTGAAATATCTATCCAAATCTGTCCCCATTTTTAAATTGGGTTATCTTTTTCTTATTATTGAATTAAAATTCTTTTTTTTTTTTCCCCCTTTTTTTTTCTTTTGAGATAGAGTCTCACTCTGTCACCCAGGCTGGAGTGCAGTGGTGCTATCTCAGCTCACTGCAACCTCCGCCTCCTGGGTTCAAGCAATTCTCGTGCCTCAGCCTCCCAAGTAGCTGTGATTACAGACACTTGCCACCACACTCAGCTAATTTTTGTACTTTTTTTTTAGTAGGGATGGGGTTTCACCATGTTGGCCAGGATGGTCTCGATCTCCTGACCTCGTGATCTACCTGCCTCTGCCTCCCATTGTGCCCAGCCAAATTAAAATTCTTAATATATTCTAGATATATTTAACAGAGGACTTCTATGTTTTACAAATATTTTCTCCCTGGCTGTGGCTTGCCCTTTTCAATTTGTAACAATGTCTTTTGAAGAGCAAACCTCTATTATGTTAATGCCATCCAATTTATTGATATTTTTTCTTTTATACTTAAACAGTTTCCGTATCTTATTTAAGAAATCTTGGCTGGGTGTAGTGGCTCACACCTATAATCCCAGCACTTTGGGAGGCTGAGGCAGGAGGATTGCTTGAGGCCAGGAGTTTAAGACCAGCCCGGGCAACAAAGTGAGATTCTGTCTCTACAAAACAAAATTTTTAAAAAATTAACCAGACATGGTAGCACCCACCTGTAGTCCCAGCTACCAGGGAGACTGAGGTGGGAAGATCACTTGAGCCTGGGAGGTCAAGGCTGCAGTGAGCCATGATTGCACCACTGCAATCCACCCTGGGTGACAGAGCAAGATCCTGTCTCAAAAAAAATTTTTAAATAGAAATATTTGGCCAGGCGCAGTGGCTCACACCTGTAATCCCAGTACTCTGGGAGGCCAAGGTGGATGAATTACCTGAGGTCAGGAGTTTGAGACCAGCCTGGCCAACATGGCAAAACCCCGTCTCTACTAAAAATACAAAAATTAGCTGGGCACAGTGGTATGAGCCTGTAGTCCCAACTACTCAGGAGGCTGAGGTGGAAGGATCACTTGAACCTTGGAGGCAGAGGTTGCAGTGAGCCAAGATTGTGCCACTGCACTCCAGCCTGGGGTGATAGAGTGAGACTCCATCTCCAAAAAAAAAAAAAAAAAGTGCTCACTAAGATCTCCTCCTAAGTTTTCTTTTAGAAGTTGTATATTTTTAAGCTTTACATTTAAGTCTGTGATTCATTTTGACTGGACACCTTTGTCAAAATCAAATATCCATACATCTGTTTCAGATTCTGTTTCATTGATCTATATGTCTATTTTTATGCCAATACCAAAAAGTCTTGAATACAGTTACTTTTTAAGAAATCCTGAAATGGGTAGTGTAAGTCCTCCAAAATTGTTGTTCTTTGTCAAAATTATTTTGGGAAAACTGGGTCCTTTGCATTTCCATATAAATTTTAGAATTATCTTGTCAGTTTCTACAAAGCAGCTTGCTGGGAGTTAGATTATGATTGCATAGAATTTATAAATCTATTTGAGGAGAATTAACATGTTAAGAATATTTAGATACATGGATGCTATACATCTCTTTAGGTTTTTAATTTCTCTCAGCAGCATTTTGGTTTTTAGTGTACAAGTGTTGTACATCTTTTGTCAAACATATCTCTGAGTATTTCATATTTTCATGATCTTGGAAATGGCATTTTTATTTCCATTTCCAACTGTTTAGATATTCTTTTTGGTTCTCAAAGCTTTTTTTACAGTTCTCAGGAATTTCTACCTAGGCAATCATGTGTCATCTGCAAATATGAACAATTTTGTTTCTTTTCTGTTTAGTGCTTTTTTATTTTTTTAACCTTTGTCTTGCCTTATTGCACTTGCTAGAACCTCCAGTACAATGGTGAGAGGCTACAGCCTTGCTTTGTTCCCAATCTTGGGCAGAAAGTGTTCAGTTTTTCACCGTAAAGTATGATAATAGCTATAGATTTTTTGGTATATGTCTTTTATCAGGTTGAAGAAGTTCCTTTTTTTAGATTGCAAAAGTTTTTATTACAAATTGATGTTAGGTTTTTTCAGGAGCTTTTTTTTTCTTTTTCTATTGAGATAATCTGATGGTTGATTGGTCAGTTTTTATTCTGTTATATGGCAAATGACATTGATTTTTCCCTAATTTATTCTATCAAGTCATAACTGACATACAATAAAATTTACCATTTTATTGTACAGTTCTCTGTGTTTTGACAACATATACAGTTGTGTGACCACTACAACAATCAAGTTACAGAATAGTTCTCTTATTCACAGAAATTCCCCTATACCTCTCTGTAGACAATTCCTCCCACACCCCTGGCCCTTGGCAAACACTACTCTGTACTCTGTCATGATTATTTTCCCTTTCCATCAGGGTCATAGAAATAGAAACAGAAGGAAGTGTGACTTCCTTCACTTAGCATAATGTATTTGAGATTCATTTGTGTTGTTGTGTATATCTGTAGTTTGCGTGTTTTTGTTGTTGTTAATGTTGTTGCTGAGTAGTATTTCATTGTATGAACGTACCACAGTTTGTTTATCCATTCACCTGTTGAAGGATATCTTAGGTTTTTTTTTCCATCAGGTTTTGGCAATTATAAATAAAGCTGCTGTTAAAAACACATACACATTTCTATGTAAACTAATTATTTCACTTGGGTAAATACCTAAGAGAGGGACTACTGGTTCATATGAAAAGAATATGCTTAACTTTATAAGAAACTGCCAAATTGTTTATCCAGTTAGTTGTTTATGCTGGTATATAGAAATACAATTTATTTTTGTATATTAACTTATCTCATACCTTTATTATTCTAGCTTTTTTATAGTTTTTTTAGGATTTTCTATGTAGACTATCATGCTGTCTGTAAATACAATTTTATTCCTTCCTTTCTAATCTCTGTGTCTGTCATTTCTCTTACTTGCCCTATTGCGTTGGTGAGAACCTTCAGGATGATGATGAATAGGAGTGGTGAGAGTAGACATCCTTCTGTTCTTCCTGATCTTAGGGGGAAAGCATTCAGTCTTTCACCATTAATTAAGTATGTTAACTGTAGTTAAAGTTTTTTAAATGCTTTTTGTCTCTAGTTAGTTGATTTGTTGAATTATTTTGATTGATGTTCAAATATGGACAGTTCTTGCATTTCTGTTTCTTTCTTTCCAAATTTTAGATTCAAGGGTTACATGAGAAGGTTTGTTACATGGGTAAATTGCATGTTGCAGGGGTTTCATATACAGATAATTTTGTCACCCAGATAATCAGTATAATACCCAACAGGTAGTTTCTCAATCCTCACCTTCCTCCCACCCTCCACCCTCAAGTAGGCCCAAGTGTCTATTGTTCCCTTCTTTCTGTCCACGTGTATTCAATGTTTAGCTCCCACTTAGAAGTGAGAACATGTGGTATTTGATTTTCTGTTCCTACATTAATTCTCTTAGGATGACAGCCTCCAGCTGCATTCATGTTACCACAAAGGATGTGACTTTGTTCTTTTTAATGGCTGTGTAATATTCCATTCCAACCTTGCATTTCTTGGATAAACTCCATTTAATTGTGATCTAACATCCTTTTTATGTATTGTTAAATTCAGTAATACATAAAATAAAAATTTTGTTTAAAATTTTTAATCTATGTTCATGATGGATATTGGTCCGTAGTTTTTTATAATACTTTGGTCTGGTTTTGGTATCAAGGTAATGCTGGCCTCAGAATGAGCTGAGAAGTAGTAGTTTCTCTTCAAATGTCTGGAAGATTTTGAGTAGAATTAATATTGTTTCTTTCTCTAAAATTTGATAGAATTTACCAGGAAAGCCATCTGTGGCTGGAGAGATTTATGTTTCTTGCTTATTTTTGCTTTTTGGGGAGAGGGATGTTAACAGTAATTATCCCTGAGAATATTTCTCAGGGATAATTACTGTTTTAAAAAGTCAATTTTGGCTGAGCACGGTGGCTCACACCTATAACCCCAGCACTTTGGGAGACCAAGGTGGGCAGATTACGTGAGGTCAGCAGTTCAAGACCAGCCTGGCCAACATTGGTGAAACCCCATCTCTACTAAAAATACAAAATTTAGGCCGGGCGCGGTGGCTCAAGCCTGTAATCCCAGCACTTTGGGAGGCCGAGGCGGGTGGATCACGAGGTCAAGAGATCGAGACCATCCTGGTCAA
>NW_016108133.1:83589-89691 GCF_001604975.1 Cebus imitator
AAAAAAAAAAAAAAAGGGCAATGGAGAAAATAAAGAACAGGGCACACAGAAATACTAGGAATCTGGAGAAAGATTTTCTGGAGAAAGCCTCTTTCTCATGACCTTTTGGGATATTGCTGTTAAAGGCTCTTTGAGAGGTATTGACAATTTTAAGTGTAGGTATGAATGGATATCACACTTGTAGCTACTTGGGCTCTGGTCCAAATGAAATTAAGTCTGTAGCTGAATCTAGTTCATGAGCCAGTGATTCCTCATCCCTAACCCAGATATCACTGATTTCTCTTCCAGAATTGGCTTGGAAATGAAATTGAGGTTATGGTTAGTACTGAGGAAGCCAAACGCCATCTGAATGACCTCCTTGAAGACAGAAAGATCCTGGCTCAAGATGTGGCTCAACTCAAAGAAAAAAAGGAATCTGGGGAGAATCCACCCCATAAACTCCGGGTAAGTGCCTTTATGAAAAAATGTTGCCAGTAATCAGACTCTACATTCCCCAGAAATCCTCATAGCTTTGGAGGATTACTTTTCTTTTAGTAGTTCACCCTTGTTCTCACTATTCTTCTTTACAGAGGCGTACATTCTCCCTTAATGAAGTGCGTGGTCAAGTTTCAGAGTCAGAAGATTCTATTACAAAGCAGATTGAAAGCCTAGAGACTGAAATGGAATTCAGGTAATAGGGACTATCTCTAAGCCATTATGAAAATTTATGCCTGTAATCAAAAATAGAACCTATTAATCCAGTGATCCAAAAGCTTTGTGATGACAGAAAAACAAGAGAAAATAACAATTTTTTTGGAGCAGACACTGTACTAGGTATCTTAGATACATTTTCTTATTCAATCCCTTTGATGCCTTATAAGGTAAGTATCATTCTTCTCACTTTAGGGATCAAAAATGAACTTGGTTGTATGGAAGTGGATTATCAGAACTTAATAACATTAGTGTCACTAAAGTTGGTATACAACCCCTCGCTGCTAAATTTGACTGGATTTTTAATAAACTAGTTAATTAGTTAATTTTTACAAAGAAGTTCAACGATCTTAAGAAATTTGCCAAAGGTAATTAACTGGCTAACAAACAACAGAACTGAGAATCAAAACCCACTCTAATTCCAAAGCCCATGCTTTTTACAATACAGCACAATTTTTTCTCTTTATTATTTATTTCTTTTTAACTGATAATCGGAGAGTCAGATACCATACTTTTTGATGCAGTAGTGTCTCTAAGATGTAGAACCAATAACAGAATTTTAGAGGAACCAAAGAAATGATAATAGAAGAGCAACAACACAGAAGGAGAACTTTAGAGATCATCAAGAAAATAGATGTAAGTAAAGTTGTCATGAACATTACATAAAATTAGTAAGTAAAGTGCATAACAGTACTTGGCATATTAGAAGTGCTCAATGGGCTGGGCATGGTGGCTCATGCCTGTAATCCTAGCACTTTGGGAGGCTGAGGCGGGTGGATCACCTGAGGCCAGGAGTTCAAGACCAGCCTGGCCAACATGGTGAAATCCTGTCTCTACTAAAAATACAAAAAATTAGCTGGGTGTGGTGGCAGACACCTGTAATCTCAGCTATGCAGGAGGCTGAGGTAGGAGAATCACTTGAACCCAGGAGGCAGAGGTTGCAGTGAGCTGAGATTATGCCATTGAACTCCAGCCTGGGCGACAGAGCAAGACTTTGTCTCAAAAAAAAAATAGAAGTACTCAATGAAGACTGCACTTTCTCAGGAACTCTTGAGACTGTGTTCCCTGTGCCATGGTCACTCGTATTGTCTCTAAAAAGAAAGAAGTGGTTGATGAATGTTCTTCTCTCCCTCTTCTCCTGGCCCTAGACCAGAAATTATGCAACACAGCCTCTTCTAATCATGATTATTTTAAGCAGTTATGAAATCTAGAAGGAACAGAACCTTGACAGAGATTTTATCGTGTGTTAGGATAATGGAATTTTATTGCCCAGAAGACCTTGGGATCATTTAATCTGGTTTTAGCAATACATACTAACTCTATCTTTGGATACATCTATAAATCACTCAAGCTTTGAGTTCCTGCTTTGTGCTACAGTGGATGCAGTTGGGATATACAGATAAAATAGATGACATTGCCCTTGCTCTCATTGCCCACAGTGGTGTCCTGGAATCATTTGTTAAAATTTCAAGAATGTTGTAAACCATTGATAGCTTACAACTGATTATGGTGAGACTGTTTACACCATAGAAACTAGCAAAAGCTACAAATCAGGTCTGGGGTTTTTGTGTTTTGTGTATTTGTTTTGAGACGGCATCTCACTCTGTTGCCCAGGCTGGAGTGCAGTGGCACGATCTTGGCTCATTGCAACCTCTGCCTCCTGGGTTCAGATTATTCTCACGCCTCAGCTTCCCAAGTAGCTGGAATTACAGGCACGTGCCACCATGCCTGGCTAATTTTTGTATTTTTAGTAGAGATGGGGTTTCACCATGTTGGCCAGGATGGTCTCGAACTCTTGGCCTCAAGTGATCTGCTCACCTTGACCTCCCAAAGTGCCAGGATTACAGGCATGAGCCATTGTGCCCAGCTGAGAGCTGTTTTTTTTAAGTGCTGGTTGTTAAACATTTACCTGCATACCAAGTAGATAAGTAAATGATTATGTAAATGTAGGGCAGGTGCCAAATAGAAGGACGTCTAATGACGTAAGTTTAATTAGGAGAATTTTTCTAGAACTGATGAGACTTAAACTAAATTCTGGAATAGATAAGGGACATAAATTGTCAGAGAAGACAGGAAAAGGCCAGTGATAGGTGGCGACTCTGAAGTGTTCTGCCCCACCTCTTCCAGAAGCCTTCCCTGACTTTTTAATCCCTCACTAATCTTCCTTGTTCTCTAAACTCTTTCAGAACTTATGATATAAATTATGAGATACAGCTGACATGTTATCTTTATATTTATTTTGTCATTCTAAAGACAGACTATAAGCTTGTTGTAGGAAAGGACTCTACATTAGACCAGATTGTCAAAGTGTGGTCCACAGATTCCTGGGGAGCCCCAAGGCCCTGTCAGGGAGTCAAAGTGATCAAAACTATTTTCATAATAACATTAAGGCATTATTTGCCCTTTTTGCTACATTGATATTTGCACTGAAAATGCAAAAGCTGTAGTGGGCTAAAGTGCTGAAACCCTAGGCTGAGTGAAAGCAGTGGCACCACCCTGAACTAGTAGTCATTGTATGCTTCGCCACCACATACTCTCAGGTTTTAAAAAACCAAGCCAGTCTTCATTAAGAGTGGGATTGCAAAATTAGTGAAAGTTGTTTGTTTTACTAAATCTGGACCCTGGAGTTCATATCTGTTACATCCTTTCTGGCAAAACAGAACACAGAAAGCACTTCTGCTGCATGCTGAATATGATGGTCATCTCAAGGAAAGCACTGTACGATTGTTTGAGGTGTGAGCTCAATAGGCCTCTTTTTTCATGGGACATCATTTTTACTTAAATGAACAAATGACAGACAAACTGTGGTTATTAAGACTTGGTTACGCCAGGCACGATGACTCAAGCCTGTAATCCCCAGCACTTTGGGAGGCCGAGGCCGGTGGATCACGAGGTCAAGAGATCGAGACCATCCTGGTCAACATGGTGAAACCCCGTCTCTACTAAAAATACAAAAAATTAGCTGGGCATGGTGGCGCGTGCCTGTAATCCCAGCTACTCAGGAGGCTGAGGCAGGAGAATTGCCTGAACCCAGGAGGTGGAGGTTGCGGTGAGCCGAGATCGCGCCATTGCACTCCAGCCTGGGTAACATGAGTGAAACTCCGTCTCAAAAAAAAAAAAAAAGACTTGGTTACTTGGCAGACATTTTCTCAAAAAGTACAGAGCAAGCCTGTTGCTTTAAGGAAAACAGCTGACAGTATTTGTTACCTAAGATAAAATGTGAGCTTTCAAGCAAAATTTGGATTTGGAAAACTTGTATCTGCCACTGTGAACTTGACCGTTTTTAACAACTTTTCTGATAACACTAGTAGTGATGTTAACAAGTGTGATTTTTAAAAAATATACATTATAGAATGAAATTTGTTAACATTTGGAAGACCTGCATGACTCTGGACTAATATTGTCCAAATGGCATTTTATAGAATCATGTATTGGTAAATGATCCATTCAGATTGCAAGATAGACTGATGAATTTTAACATGAGAGAATACAAAAAAAGTTTACCAGTAAGTTTCAGATTCGCCAGGCGCGGTGGCTCATGCCTGTAATCGTAGCACTTTGGGAGGCCGAGGTGAATCTGAAACTTTTTTTTATTTTTATTTTTTTACTTTTTTTTAAAGATGGGGTTTCACCATGATGGTCAGGCTGGTCTTGAACTCCTGACCTCAGGTGATCTACCCTCCTCAGCCTCCCAAAGTTCTGGGATTACAGCTGTGAGCCACCATGTCCAGCCAATAGGTTTATGATTCTTAAGTGAATTAAGTTTTGTTTGTTTGTTTGTTTGAGATGGAGTCTCGCTCTGTTGCCCAGGCTGAAATTCAATGGCACGATCTTGGCTCACTGCAACTTCCGCCTCCTGGGTTCAAGTGATTCTCCTGCCTCAGCCTCCCAAGTTGCTGGGATTACAGGCACCCGCCACCACACCCAAGTAATTTTTGTATTTTTAGTAGAGACAGGATTTAACCAGGTTGGCCAGGCTGGTCTTGAACGCCTGACCTCAGGTGATCCACCTGCCTCGGCCTCCCAAAAGTTCTGGGATTACAGGCGTGAGCCACTGTGCCCAGCTAAAATTTTTTTCAGTTGTACTTTCTAATACTATAAATCTCTATAGGTATAACACATGTGAACAGAATATCTTAGAGGTCTTCAATAATTTTTAAGACTGTGAAGGGGTCCGGAGACCCCAAAATTTGAGAACTACAGTCTTAGATTATTTTCATACCCATCTCCCTTATAGTACCAAACTTATCACTGCATATGAGGTACATGCTGGTATCCTCTTTCTCACTAGACACAGAACAAATTTGAGAAGAAAGCTATTAGTGAAACTTAAATACTGTGTAGACCTTGGTGTAGGACATACTTGATCAGAAAGTACCCAGAAGCCATAACCAGGGTCAGAATATCTAGCCTTCTTAGAAACTTCTCAGTCTTGGGGCAGGCACATCAAGATAACCTCTTACAACACCAGCCATGGGTATCATTTTGGTACTTGATTGTAGTAAAGAGCATATCTACCTGTTTGTTCTTTTGAGATTTTTCCTTCAGGTCTCCAGCCTGAATCTTAACCCTTGCATGGGTGGACTACCATGTCACAGTCTGAGCTTATGTGGCCTCAAGACAAAATAACGTTATATTCAATCATGATAAGTCTTTCCAAGTCCCACTTTATGACCCATTTATTTCAACCAGTATTTAATAGAATAAAACTATTTAGGTAGTTTCTTAGAGTCCCTTTGTAACAGGATTTGAGATACTATGTAGAATCCTAACTAGATGACTCAAACATTATTTAAATGATACTTAACTGATAGCTCCATTCGTAACGTTTGAAGTTCTCCTTAGAGTTCTTCCCCCTTCTCCTTGATGTTCAGGCTACTTGCAGTAAGGCTCACTGTTTCTTTCCCTGAAGGAGTGCTCAGATTGCTGACCTACAGCAGAAGCTGCTAGATGCAGAAAGTGAGGACAGACCAAAACAACGCTGGGAGAATATTGCCACCATTGTGGAAGCCAAGTGTGCCCTGAAATATTTGATTGGAGAGGTAAACATCACTCTAACAAGCAGTTAGGAGGCTGGCTGTGTAGGTTGAAATGAAATGTTAGCCTTGAAATATTTTCATAGTGTAATTGCCACTTTTCATGGTAGAAACCCCAGTAACACTAACATTAGAGAGTTTAGTAGATAGGCTGGGGGCAGTGGCTCACGCCTGTAATCCCAGCACTTTGGGAGTCCAAGGCGGGCAGATCATGAGGTCAGGAGTTCGAGACCAACCTGACCAACATGGTGAAACCCTGTCTGTACTAAAAATACAAAAATTAGCTGGGCGTGGTGGCGGGCACCTGTAATCCCAGCTACTCAGGAGACTGAGGCAGGAGAATGGCTTGAATCCGGGAGGCGGAGGTTGCAGTGAG
>NW_016108133.1:90181-128599 GCF_001604975.1 Cebus imitator
TAGATAAAGGTTGGTGTAAGCAAGTACAGGCCAGTCACTTACAAAAATATATGACTCACAAATTGATGCCCGTCATGACTGGCCTATAGCAAGTGTGGAATACATGTTAGCTGTTGTTATTAGGAAGGACCAGAATGCCATGTGGGTCACTGGCTAAACATCAACTGTTAAACTGTACTACTTTTTAAAACCCCTATAAGATATATATTCAAAAATTTAAGATCCAGTCTAGAAAAGGGAAACCTAAGCATCTTTTGACATATAAAGATTCATTTTAAGGAAAAGCCATCTTTGCTGACCTTAAAATGATATGTCACCTTACATTGTCACAGGAGGATTGAAAATTGATCACCTCTCTTGATTGAAGCATTTTCACTCAAGACAAACATACAAACTCCAGATCCACAAGTTTAAACAATGCTACCCTTTATGTTTTTTGTGTTAGCTTAGCAGATTTGTTCTACTAAGGAAATCCTGATCAGTCTTGTGAACACTGGTACTTATGATGTTCACCATCTGGGCTAGTAGTGAATGTAAAACTAGGCCAGTATAGGATATCATGTAGCCTGAAGAGCCAGATCTTCAGTCTCAGTTTACAAGTTCTAACATGTGAATATAGACATTCTGAAATGGGACATAATTGGCCATAAGGGTGTGTCCTGTATATTTTGCTTTAAAATTAAGGAAGAACTTCATAAATATCAGAATTTGTAATTGTCAGATACTGTTCAGATTAGGTTCATTCTTGCATTGAGGCAGAGCAAGAACTACTATGACCTTAGCGGTGGCTTCTAGCCCCAAGATACATGTCTCAGCAGAAATGTGGACTCTTGGCCTGGCAAGAGAACAGTAGTATATTTACTATTCAATGTTGGAATCCATATGACATGAAAAAAATAAGAATAGACTTGGACATGGAAGAATTTTTCTCAGACCCTTTCAAGAAAGCTGACATTATCTTGCCTATTGAATGGGGGAAAGAAAGGTGGTCATTCTTCAAATAAACTGATCTTCTTTTATTCCTTCCAGCTGGTCTCCTCCAAAATACAGGTCAGCAAACTTGAAAGCAGCCTAAAACAGAGCAAGGCCAGCTGTGCTGACACGCAGAAGATGCTGTTTGAGGAACGAAATCATTTTGTCGAGATAGAGACAGAGTTACAAGCTGAGCTGGTCAGAATGGAGCAACAGCACCAGGAGAAGGTAAACTCTAGCAAGCCAAGAAGCTATACTGTGAAACCGTCATTGCCTTGTATTGTTAGTTTAAAAAGAAAATATGGAGATATGAAGTTTCCTTCAAAAGACCATGTGGCCTTTTCCATGTTTTGCAAATAAGGAGAAACCTGAAGCAGAGATGTGACTTATCTAAATTTACACATACCGGTGACAATGGCTCTTACCTCCAACTTAAATATGAATATTAGCGTGCTGAGAAATAGGCCAGGCACAGTGGCTCCTGCCTGTAATCCCAGCACTTTGGGAGGTCAAGGTAGGCAGATTGCTTGAGCTTGAGTTCAGGAGAGTGAAACCCCATCTCTACAAAAAATACAGAAAATTAGCCGAGCGTGGTGGCGTGCACCTGTGATCCCAACTACTCATAAGGCTGAAATGGGAGAATCGCTTGAACCCATGAGACAGAGGTTACTGTGAGCCGTGATTGCGCCACTGCACTCCAGCCTGGGCGACAGGAAAAAAAAAAAAAAAAAGAAAAAAAAAAAAAAACTATGCTGAGAAACATCCATGCTGTACTTACTACTTCATGCCATGAGAGCAAAAGAGAACAGTTTACTTCTAAATTATAAGGGAGCAGTCACCTGGATCACTGCTTGAACTAAGTCAAAATTTCTTTTTCCCCTTAGTACCTTTGTTACCACCCATTGGGCTGTGTCTTTTTCTAGGTGCTGTACCTTCTCAGCCAGCTGCAGCAAAGCCAAATGGCAGAGAAACAGTTAGAGGAATCAATCAGTGAAAAGGAACAGCAGCTGCTGAGCACACTGAAGTGTCAGGTATGATCACAAGGGAGAGGTCTCCAGAAATGAGTTTCACAGGACTGACTGAGAATCTTGTCTCATTTAGACCCTTGTACTTGCAGCAGAGAGTAATTAACTTCTGGAAAAAAGGTCTACAATGGTAGCCTCTACTGCCTTTTGGCCCTATTTGATCAGATTGGGAGTACTTAGAGTATAGCCACGGGTAGGAATAACCTCATTTTTGGTACCAAAATGGCAGCACATACTCCAAACCAGACTCTGAGGCTTCGTGGTTCTTGGCCTCAACCCTGAGCTCTAAAGAGTTGAAGAAGTGAAATAATTCAGTAGTTAATTAGAATCCTAGAGACATTCAAACGGTATGAAGAGCTTGTTCTTCTGTGCTAAGACCTGACATGTTTGTAAAATGCCTGGGGTCTGAATTCAGTCTAGAGGCTGGGAACACCACACCCTTTAGTAGCGTGTGATAGCACTATTTTAGTCTAACTTAGAATCTTTTTCCTGAACCACCAGTCTGTAGGGTTTCCTTGGCACCTTCCATCTAAGACATAAGCAAACTAGTTAAGGTTGTATGCATGAATCTGGTTGTCTTAGGTGCCAGGAATTTCAGTCGGGCTTATTAGAGTAGCAAGTAAACTGCCTAGTCTGTGTTGAGAAGGGTAAAGAGAAGCATCTATAGACTTCAAGAAAATAGAACTAAGTTTCTGTGGGTTTCTTAACCAGCATCCCAATACGAATAAGGGATATGAAGCTAAGGAATGGAAAAGAATAAGGAAGGCTTGTCAGGCAGAGTCCATGATTCCTATGAGTGTGGTCAGAGCTGCTGGGGAGCACTGGAATAGAAGTGGCATTCAGGGCACCTAGGAACGGGGAATCAGACATTTTTCTGGGTGCCAATGCCTGCTGTGCGAAAACCATCTGCTGCCAGCAACTTGGCAGCAGTATGTTTTCATCTATGTGAGTTGTTTGGTAACCCACATGTAGTGCCCAAAATAACCCCACATATCACTGCACTATCTGGAAATAGGATGAAGAACTTGAGAAGATGCGAGAAGTGTGTGAGCAAAATCAGCAGCTTCTCCGAGAGAATGAAATCATCAAGCAGGTAATACAGTTTCCCACCCACTCAGTAAGCCCTAAGAGACCCTGTTGCTACTAAGGCCAGCTCTTGGTAACAACTCTCATTGTGGTGACTTGGCTCTATTTCATGAGGTCTACATTGTTTCCATGTGACGTATGCATTTCAAATTGGAATAAACATAAGTTTTTAAATTTGCCATTTTCTGAATCTAATATTGTTGATATTGGAAAGTGGGAGTCAGCCTACTCTACCATCATCCTACCTCACTTTATTATGGTTTAACATTGAGCTAGCCTACATCTGTATCTGTTTTAGCCATAAATACTCAACAAGCTGCCCTGCATAATATACTTTGTCTCTTCTTTTCAAATAGAAACTGACCCTCCTTCAGGTAGCCAGCAGACAGAAACCTCTTCCTAAGGATGCCCTTCTATCTCCAGACTCTTCTTTTGAATATATCCCACCTAAGGTAAAATGATCAGTGCCTTTGTTACCTTTGCACAGCTTAGGTTTGAGGTGAGTGTGCTAAAATTGCCCTTTATAAGAGGCTGACAGTTAAAATTCCCAAATTCTAGCAGCTCACTTTTCTCTGGAGTCCCAGATAAAACTACAGTTCAATCCCAAGGAAAGTAGGCATTCTCGTGCGTCAGAAGGCTGACTTTGGGCCATGGACAGGCATTACCTAACACAACTGAGGAGGAGGAACAGGAGAAAAGAGCAATAATGTTCAGCTGTCCATCCAAAGATACTTATCTCATCATATCATGAGTTTCCCTTTCCTCCCTCAGATTGGTCAGCCTCCAATTTCAGTGCCTTCAAAGACTCTGCAAAGCCAAAGGTTAAAGCAGAATTTCTTCTGATTGGTAAAGCCAAGTGGGGTGGATTTAGGGAGTCTGAAATCTTTGCTCTGAGAATATAGCTGGCAACAGTTACTTGGAAGATATGATGCATATGTATTTTTTAATTTTTATTAAATAACTAACTACTCAGAACCTTTTTTCTTAGCCAAAACCTTCTCGTGTTAAAGAAAAGTTCCTGGAGCAAAGCATGGACATCGAGGATCTAAAATATTGTTCAGAGCATTCTGTCAGTGAGCATGAGGATGGTGATGATGACGGTGATGAGGGGGATGATGAGGAATGGAAGCCAACAAAATTAGTTAAGGTGTCCAGGAAGAACATCCAAGGGGTAGGAGCCAGCTCTTTAACTTTGTTTTTGTGTTTTATTGTTGTTGTGATTTTACTCTCTAGGCTAAGGAACCAAAGGAATTACAGAAAAAGCTAATAATTAAGGTCAAACAAGTTAAGTCTAGTTAGGAACAATCTGACTTAGGCATGCTTAGTTTACTTACACAATGATAGTCCTACATAATTATCAAACCTAGTTGTTTTATGTTGAAACATTAACTTCCCAGGCATTTCAGTTCAGCACCACTACCCCCAACTGTGCCCTGCAGCCACATTCACTTAAAAAGGACAGTTCACAAGTTATTTTAGCTGGCTTCCTAATTATTTGATTTGATTAGCCAAAAGCTCATCACCTGGGTAACTGAGCCTTATAAAGCCACACCACCAGGATGAAGCAAATCATAAGGTATAGACAGCCATGGTGGTAAGTCATTTGGTCAGTCAGAATCTTCGAGAATGCAACATATCATGTGCTCATAGTGAACCTAAGAGCTCATCCTTAGCTTCAGAGAGTTTATAATCTAATAGGAAAACAGGGCAAAGAAATAGAAGCATACCATAGAACCTCAGCATATGCATGTCAGGGAGATGGACTGAGGAGTCTTTTTTTGGTTTTTGGTGGGTTTTTTTGTTTGTTTGTTTTTTTGTTTTTTGTTTTTTTTTTTTGATGGAGTTTCACTCTTATTGCCCAGGCTGGAATACAATGGCGCGATCTCAGCTCACCACAACCTCGTCCTGGGATCAAGCAATTCCCCTGCCTCAGCCTTCTGAGTAGCTGGGATTACAGGCATGTGCTACCAAGCCTGGCTAATTTTGTATTTTTAGTAGAGATGGGGTTTCTCCATGTTGGTCAGGCTGGTCTTGAACTCTCAGCCTCAGGTGATCTGCCCGCCTCAACCTCCCAAAGTGCTGGGACTACAGGGATGAGCCACCACACGAGTTTTTAAGAGTGACTATAAAGCCAAACCAAGGAGGTGTAATTTAGGAAAATGCCATGAAGGAGGTGACTATTGCTGCATTGTAAGATGGATAGGGAAATACAGTCTTGGGAGCAACTGGGATGCATTTCTGGCACAATGAGTAGCATATTCCTAAGACTTGAAGGTTGTAGAGGAACAGAGGGTTGGGACACTTAGAGAAAATGGGACAGAGCATTTCTGTCTTTATTTATTCAACAAACATTTATGGAAGTTTTACTATAGTTGAAGTAGGAGAGCATGAGCTGGATGTAGATGAAAAGGTCAGCTAAGTAATAGGAGGCAGAGCTGAGATGTAGACACAAAAAAATGGTAAAGGCCAGGCACAGTGGCTTATACCTATAATCCCAGCACTTCCAGAGGCTGAGGCGGGTGGATCACCTGAGGTCGGGAGTTTGAGAACAGACAGGCCAATATGGTGAAATCCCATCTCTACTAAAAATACAAAAACTAGCAGGTGTGGTGGCTTGCACCTATAGTCCCAGCTACTTGGGAGGCTAAGGCAGGAGAATCCCTTGAACCCAGGAAGTGGAGGTTGCAGTGAGCAGAGATCACACCACTGTACTCCAGCCTGGGAGACAGAGCAAGACTGTCTCAAAAAAAAAAAAAAAGAAAAGTAGTAGAGGGGGCCTAAAGCTCTGGAAAGGAGTGTCCAAATGTGAGGCAAATATGGAGATACTTGTCCTCAAGGAAAGCTTCATATATTTATCATAGCACTGTTGCTCTAAGCTTAAAAGGGCAACATAGAAGTATAGCAAATATTGCAAGTAAATGATATTTGCTATTAGGGATAAATCCTATGTAAAACAATGAGGAATTTTTCTAGGCTTTTCCCTTGATTTTATAATTCGGAAAGTGAATATAACTGGGCTTGAAAGGGAGCAAGTTAGTATAAAATCTAGTTTCTCTAAAGTTACCTTTCGGCAATCTCAGAGTACATGGATACTATGACTGCTCTTTTATCAGACTGCTTGCAGTCATATTACCTGTAGACCTTGATGCTTCACAGAGAGGATCTTTATTATTATTGCTTCAACCCAGCTGAAGCTGACTGGGACTATCATTAGATTACTGAAAAGGAGATTGAAGGAAGCACCAAAATGATGACTTGTCCAGAGTTAATGGCTTCCTCACTCAGTCACATTTCCTATATGTACTAAGGAGATGCTGGAGGGTAGGTCATGTGCTATCACAGAAAAAGTAGTAACTTAGAAGCCAGATAGACATGGGTTCTAGTCTTGAGTTTGCCACTGGTTCATTGAGTAACCTTGAGCAAGTCAGTCTCCCTGGGCCTCAGATTCCTTATCTATGCAATGCAGGGTCTAGAACAGTGGTCCCCAACCTATTTGGCGTCAGGGACCAGTTTTGTGGAAGACAGTTTTTCCACAGACTGGTTGAGGGGGTGGTTTTGGGATGAAACTGTTCCATCTCAGATATCAGGCATTAGTTAGAGTCTCATAAGGAGCGTGCAACATGTACAGTTCACAATAAGACTCTTGCTTCTATGAGAATCTAATGCTGCCACTTAATCTGACAGGAGGTGGAGCCCAGGCTGTAATGTTTGCTCGCTTGCAGCTTACCTCCTGCTGTGCGGCCCAGTTCCTAACAGGTCGCTGACCAGTACTGGTCCCCAGCCTGGAGGTTGTGGACCCCCTGGGCTAGAATAGATTATGTATAAGGTTCCTTCTAGGACTAATATCCTGAGTCAAACTAATAGTCCAAGTTGTGTAAATGAGTTTTTATTATTATTATTATTATTTTTTAATTTTTTATTGCATTTTAGATTTTGGGGTACATGTGAAGAACATGCAAGATTGTTGCATAGGTACACACATGGCAGTGTGATTTGCTGCCTTCCTCCCCTTCACCTATATCTGGCATTTCTCCCCACGCTATCTTTCCCCAACTCCCCACCCACCACTGTCCCTCCCCTATTTCTCCCCAACAGATCCCAGTGTGTGATGCTCCCCTCCCTGTGTCCATGTGTTCTCATTGTTCAACATCCACCTATGAGTGAGAACATGCAGTGTTTGATTTTCTGTTCTTGTGTCAGTTTGCTGAGAATGATGGTTTCCTGGTTCATCCATGTCCCTACAAAGGACATGAACTCATCATTTTTGATGGCTGCATAGTATTCCATGGTGTATATGTGCCACATTTTCCCTGTCCAGTCTATCATTGATGGGCATTTGGGTTGGTTCCAGGTCTTTGCTATTGTAAACAGTGCTGCAATGAACATTCATGTGCATATGTCCTTATAGTAGAACGATTTATAATCCTTTGGATATATACCCAGTAATGGGATTGCATGTAAATGAGTTTTAATAATAATGCTTTTATATGGTGTTATATGGTATCTGAGAAGTTGGGAGGAATATATGCAAAAGCACCTTGTGAAGGATATAATATTATGCGGGTATTGTTGTTAAAGCACTGTAAGCATTTTATAAATATTCTCATTTGTCATGTTTGGCAGAAAAGAGGAAGAGCAGGTATTCTTGCCTCTATGTTACTGATGAAGGAATGGCCTGGGCACGGTGGCTCATACCTGTAATCCTAATACTTTGGGAAGCCAAGGTGGGAGCATCACTTGAGCCCAGAGTTTGAGGCTGCAGTGAACTATGATTGTGCCCCTGCACTCCAGCCTCAGTGACAGAGTGAGACCCCATCTCTAAATTTAAAAAAATTTTTTAAAAAAAAGAATGGAGGTGAACTTGGATAAGTGACTTGTCCAAGGTCATGCCAAGCATTAAATATAGGACTAGAGTCTGAGTCTCCTAATCCCTGCACTCCAGCCTCGGTGACAGAGCGAGACCCCATCTGTAAATTTAAAAATTAAAAAAGAAAAAAAAGAATGGAGATGACCTTGGATGAAGTAATTTGTCCAAGGTCATGCCAAGCATCACACACACACACACATTGCCCCACATACATGTATTAAATACATTTGTAGTTATGTCTGTGGTAAGGGCACTTTCTATCTTTGACATTCTAAGCTGCTTCCTGGTGTGAGAGAGAATAGGGTGAAGTTACAGCTCATGTACCTGGCATTCATGTGACTGCATCTGTCATGTATGTCATGACTGTTCTGTAATACCACTGCCAGGTGTTTATCTAACCTCTTCTTGCTTGAAGACTTCTAGTAGGGGGAGGCTCACAGTCTTACAGGAGAACTCATGTTCTATCCTTTGACCCAGTAATTATACACATAGGAATTTATACTAAAGAAATAGACATTGATATGTAAATGTATTAATTCATTCAACAAATTTTTTTCTGAGCACCTATGTGCCAGGCACTGTTTCTAGATGCTGAGAAGACAAGAAACGAGATAGGTGAGATTCTTTGCCCTCATGAAACTGATATTCTTGTGGGAAAGACGCACAGTAACCAGAAAAATAAAATAATTTTAGATAGTGATGAGTGAAAAAGAAAAGAAAATACAGTGAAGTCATAGAGAATGTGGGATGGGAAAGAGCACTTTAGAAGAGTGCTTGCAGCCAGGCACGGTGGCTCTTGCCTGTTATCCCAGCACTTTGGGAGGCTGAGGCAGGTGGATCACTTGAGGCCAGGATTTCAATACCAGCCTGGCCAATGTGGTAAAACCCCATCTCTACTAAAAATATAAGCCAGGCATGATGGTGCATGCCTGTAATCCCAACTACTCGGGAGGCTGAGGCACAAGAATTGCTTAAATCTGGGAGGCAGAGGTTCCAGTGAGCCAAGATGGTACCACTGCACTCCAGCCTGGGAGACAGAGCAAGACTCTATCTTAAAAAGAGAGAGAGAGAGAGTGCTTGGGGAGGCCAGGCACAGTGGCTTGTCCCTGTAATCCCAACACTTTGGGAGGCTGAGGTGGGAGGATTGCTTGATGTCAAGAGCTAAATACTAGCCTTGGCAACTAGCCCATCTCATTTTTTAAATTAAAGAAGAGTGCTTGGGGAGGTCTCTCTGAGAAGGAAATATCTAAGCTGAAGGTCTGAACAGTGAAGAGCAAGTTAGGAAAAAAAGAATCAGAACATTTCAGGAAAGGTGAACAGAAAATGCAAAACCTCAGGGCAGGAATGAGCTTAGTATCTCAAGGAACAACTAAAATGGCCAGCGTAGCTAGAATGTATTGAGAAGTGGGAAAGTATAGCATAAGCTACAGACAGGGGATGGGTAGTCAAGGGCCAGATTATGGAGGGCCTTGTCAGTCATGGTACAGTTTAGATTGTATTTCTATACAAGGATATCCATTGCAACATGATTTATAATAGTGAACAATTTCTTTCAAAACAATCTTAATATTTAACGTTAGGGGACTGGTTAAATAAATCAACATTATCCCCATGATGAACTATTACACACAACTATTAAAAGTCAAGTTTTATGATTTTTCAGATTTTGTAAAGGGATATATATATTATTCTGCTAATCAGGAAAAAAAACATTATTGTGGTTTCTACAGAGTAAAGGTGATGGTTCTTATATGAAAAAAACTTAAGGGCTTGAATTTGACTACAAGCTCAGTATGAATCCACAAAGATGTAATAAGAAAAAAAGCAACTGTGATTTTAGGCCTCATTAACAGGACTGTTGGGTCCATAACAAGGGAGGTGTTTGTCACAGTCCACTTCACAGTGGTCACACCACATTCAGAAAGTTGTACTCATTTCTGGATCTCACAATTAAAGATAACTTTGACAAACTGGTGTATAGTCAAGGTGGTGAGGATACGAGAGAACCATGTCATGTGGTGAATCATTGAGAGAACTAGGTATATTTAACTTTAAGAGAATTTGGGCAGAAGGGGACTAGGGAGTAAAAATTATGTTCAGGGTTTGAACAGTTATGCTATAAAAGTGGGGTTAAACTGATTCCATGTAATTTTAGATGACAGAATTGGGTCCTATGGTGAGAAGTTATATAGAAACTATTATCACCTCAGGATAAATAGAGCTTCAGATCATTAGACCAGGGATGTTAAGAGGGGCTTCATACATCAGATCAGTCTTTAGATGGTTGCTGAGGTCTCTTCTTACTCTTCCTTCATCCTGTGAGCTCGGCCACCTCTGTCTTTTCTAAGCCAAACTATCCCACTTTCTTCTACCGTTTTTCTTATAGCATGGCTTCCTATAATTCTGGTCACCCACCTCTTTTTTGTTTAACATCCTCTTTACACACTGAATTCCTGAATGTGTATACAAGATAACATGCTTATTGATTATATTGATTTAATAAATGGTAAGTCCTTATAACAGTGCCTGGCACACATTAATGTTAGCTGTCACTATTGCAGCCTTATTTAAAAGAGTGGAAAATGGCACTATGAGGAGAATGGGCAAACTGTGGCAAGTTCGTAGAGTGAAAATGAATGGAATTGAAGCTATATGTATCAACATATAATAAGATGTCATTTATACAAAGTTTAAAAATGTTTAAGACAATTTCTTGTTTTTGTTTTTGTTTTTTTTTTTTTTACAAAAACTCATATGTGTGGCCAGGCACTGCTCCTCTCACCTGTAATCTCAGCACTTCGGGAGGCTGAGGCAAGAGGATTGCTTGAGGCCAGGAGTTCAAGACCAGCCTCAGCAACATGGCGAGACCCTCTCTCTACAAAAACAAAAACAAAAAATTAGCCAGGCACGGTGGCATGTGCCTGTGGTCCCAACTACTCTGGAGCCTGAGGCAGGAGGATCACTTGTCCAAGAGGCTGAGGCTGCAGTAAGCTATGATTGTGCCACTGCACCCCAGCCTGGGTGACAGAGCAAGACCCTGTCTCAAAAAAAAAAAAAACCTCATGTAATAAGATACATACACAGGAATGGCAAATACCTAATTCAGGAAACTGTATGTCCCTGGAAAGGGGGAGGCAAATGAGATCAGGAAGGAGTGCATAGGAGACCTTGGTTATATCTGCATTTTACTTATTAAGGGTGGTTAGTGGGGGCATGAGTGAGGTTTTTTTATTACTACTGTCTATGCTTTTGTATGCATTAACAAAATTATGGTACCCTAAAATAGGATGTATTATTTCAAATGGGATCCAACCAAGCCAGGGTACAGTGAAATAATTACTCCCCATCTTTTCTGAACTCCAAATTTCTACCTGACTGCATTTGCTTTGGGACAGCCATTTCATGCTGTTGATTCACAGAGCTTGCTTACACCTCAAATCCCTAGGCCCTTTTCTGCACAGTCTTTTTTTAATTTTTTCTTTTGAGACGAGGTCTCACTCTGTCACCCAGGCTGGAGGGCAGTGGCATGATCTGCCTCCCAGGCTCAAGTGATCCTCCCACCTCAGCCTCCCAAGTAACTGGAACCACAGGCACACACCACCAGGCCCAGCTAATTTTTGGCATTTTTGGTGGAGACAGGGTTTCACCATGTTGCCCAGGCTCGTCTCAAACTCCTGAGCTCAAGCAATCCACCCACCTTGACCTCCCAAAGTGCTGGGATTACTGGCATGAGCTACCTCACAGTCTACTTTTAAGCTAGGTCACTCCCCATGTTGTATTTATATGGCTGATTTGGGGGGAACCTAAATACCAACCTTACAAAAACTTTCTACTTTCAGCCCTTAAGTCCAGCCTGTCAAAATATTTGTGAATTGTGATTCTTTTATCTTACATTTTACTGATCCTTCTAGCTAGAGCTGATAAATATGCCTACCTTATAGACTAGTTATGAGATTCAAATGAGATTTTGTATTTATGTACATGAAAGTAATCTGAAAAATGTAAAGTGCTATCAAATATAAATGATTTTATTTCATATCATCAGTGATTTATCAAAATGTGGTAAGGACAAAGCCCAGGCTAACACTGGACAAAATGTAGAAATGTGAGCTGGATGAAAGTACAGTTTGGTAATTATAAAAATACTGAGCAACTACACTCAGTTTTTAAATATACCTAACTATACTACCATCTAACTCACAGTTCTTCACTTTGCCCATAAAATGATCATAACATTCTTCGTCAGTTGCCTTGCATTATCATGCTAGCCCTCTGATCTGTTCTTCATGTATACTGTCCAAAAGAAAATGGATTTTTCAGCCAGGCACAGTGGCTCACGCTTGTAATCCCAGCACTTTGGGAAGCTGAGGCGGGCAGATCACCTGAGGTCAGGAGTTCAAGACCAGCCTGGGCAACATGGTGAAAACCTGTCTCTACTAAAAATACAAAAATTAGCTGAGCATGGTGGCAGGCACCTGTAATCCCAGCTACTTGGGAAGCTGAGGTAGGAGAATCGCTTGAACCTAGAAGGTGGAAGTTGCAGTGAGCCGAGATCACGCCATTGCATTCCAGCCTAGACAACAGAGCAAGGCTGCATCTGAAAAACAAAAAAAAAGTAGCCAGGTGTGGTGGCATGCACCAGTAATCCCAGCTACTCGGGAGGCTGAGGCAGGAGAATCACTTGAACCTGGGAGGCAGAGGTTGCAGTGAACTGAGATCGCACCAGTACAGTCCAGCCTGGGCGACATAATACAACTCCATCTCAAAAAGAAAAAGAAAATGAATTTGTCTGGCAAGACTTGTTCTCAATAAACCTATGATGGCTCTTGGTGATTACTATTTCACTAAAGAAGAGAGGACTAAGGAGATTGAAGCTTGGTATATAATAGTACTTTCCATTTTTCTAGAAAAGCTTGCGAATGAAGGGAAGTCATTGTAAACTAGTCTTCTAACCCTTTCAGTAATGTGTCTTTCTGCAAACGTGTTTTGCAGTGTTCCTGCAAGGGCTGGTGTGGAAACAAGCAGTGTGGGTGCAGGAAACAAAAGTCAGACTGTGGTGTGGACTGTAGCTGTGACCCTGCAAAGTGTCGGAACCGCCAGCAAGGCAAGGTAGGATCAGTGCTGTTTCCTCTCCCCATCCTTTCAGACCTCCACTAGTTTCCACCCTCTTTTTCTGCCTTCTGTCCTGAAACCTGGAGTCTCCTGCACAGTTCTTCCTACCCTTCTCCTTCCCTCCGCACCCAGAAAAAGAGATAGTTCACTTCTCAATCCTTTTTCCTTGCTGCTTGCCTGTTCACATACCCCTTTCAGAAACCACTGCACTTCCCAGGAGATTCCCATGTATAGAGCTCCCTACCCCAAGCCTTGGCTGTAAAGTTTCTGTACTGTTGATGAGACAACAAGGACAAGAAAGCAGGCATTCACAGGCATATAGACATGTAGGATCAAACTAGTCCAGAGGTTTAACTGGAACTGTAAGAGCCACGTACTGAGGTAGCAGCTTCCAAGAAGTTAATCCTCTGACATCTTGAGACATTTGTTACTTAGATTCTCTCCATGGGAACCAGCTAGCTATTTCTTAGCTCTAGGAAAAGATCCACAGGAACCAGGCCTTTCTAATAGTCATTGTTGTAAACTAAGTTAACCTAAATGTCCTCTTAATATTGCTCCCAGGAATAGCAAACTCAGGAAAATCAAATGTGCCCTGAGAAAAGCAGCACCAAGCAAGTCAGATCCCTATACCTGCCTTACACCTACCTGTGCCATAGCAAAAATGCATTACTCCAGCTCTCTGTGTGATACACAGTAATTCTAGCAAGCACAATCTAATGATGATTCATCATGCATTTCTTGAACATCTACATGTGAAGAGTTTCAGCCTGCGTGTTCTATTACAAAGTCTTCTAACATAGATAGGCAAGCCAGAGGTCAGGCTAAGACCTATAAAAGTAGCAGAGACCTTAAGGATTCTCTATCCCTGTGGTTTTTCAATTTGGGTTCAAGAGTCATGTAGTAGCTCCATGAAAGGGCCTCCAGGCAGAGAGGCAGTCCTTCCCTCCTCACCTATCTCTATCTCTCTTGGACTCAGTTTCCTTAACTGAAAGGAATACTAATACAGGCAACACCCTGTATGGATGCTAAAAGGGATATTGCAAATTATAGAGGGGGAGTTTAGTCAAACAAATGACCAAGACTTGTCTTTGCTTTAAACCTGGCCTTGTGAGATGTCCCATGCCACTGCCTAGTCTTCGCCTTCAGAGGCTACATACAAGCATTGCTCCATTCCTTCAGGGACAGAGCATGTCAAATACTAAGACCTCCCCAAGCAGGGCCTCCCTAAGACTTGCTTCGACTGACTAATCAGGCACTTACCTCTTTGGTTGAATGGAAACAGACTGATTTTGTAACCTTAGTAGCCAAATTTATAATATGCCTGTATTTTCAGGATAGCTTGAGCACAATTGAACGGACCCAGGATTCCGAAGGCTCCTTCAAACTGGAGGATCCTACTGAGGTGACTCCAGGATTGAGCTTCTTTAACCCTGTCTGTGCCACCCCCAATAGCAAGGTAGGTGGGTTAAAAGGCAGACATTGGAAAACAGGATTAGCATCCTTCTCTGTATTATCTATGATAGACCAGTAGGAGAGAGGCAGATGGAGTAAACATATAATCAGCTTGCTGGGAACTAGGGATTGGGCATAAACTAGAGTCTAGTTTTTCCGCAGAACAATCTTAAAGAAAACCTTATACTACTGGGAGTATGTCAAGCATCTATAGCAGCTCAGCTGGGCTGAGCTTCTGCCCTTTCTAAAGTCTATTCATACCTGTCTCTGTCCCTCCTAGATCCTGAAAGAGATGTGTGACGTGAAGCAAGTACTGTCAAAGAAGACTTCCCCACCTCCCTCCCCTTTTGACCTCCCAGAGTTGAAACATGTAGCAACAGAATACCAAGAAAATAAGGCTCCAGGGAAGAAAAAGAAACGAGCTCTGGCCAGCAACACCAGCTTCTTCTCTGGCTGCTCCCCTATTGAAGAAGAGGCCCGCTGAAGTTGGAGTCATCTTCTCTACCCCCAATCTGGCCTGGGAGATGCTTTCAGGTTGCAGCCAGAAGGGGTTTTTTAAATGACTTCTCTGGATTTCAGGTTTCTTGCTGTTGTAAAAAGGAACAAAGCATTACTGAAAAGAAGGTAACCTTTGTTGGATGTTGGCCCTCAGCCTCCAGCCCCAGACTACTGTTCTCTGTTCTCCAGAAGGGTACTAAGCCACCTACTAAAGAGAGAACCAACTGACTTTCCTAATGACTCATCAGGAAGCAGCCCTCAGTATGGTCAAGTTCTTTCTTATTTGTGAGCAGTTCAGGCTATCTCCTGATGGCTTTCCTATCTTTTGGTTGTCTCTGTTTAATGGAGGAGCCTGGCCTAGGATGGAGGCCTGGCTTAGATCTTTCACTCCACCTCAGGAATGGGGTTGTGATCTTTTCTGTCCTGACCCTCTCTGAATTGTGTTTCAATAGTACTCTTGACTGTCTGCCATGTTGTTGAAGTAAATGAACTATTTTTAAATGTTAAGTAAGTAAATAAACCTTAGCTCATCTACTGTTTGGGAAGATCCTTCTGTGCTCGAGGGAGAAATAAAATTTCAACCTGTGTTCCTCAGCCCCTGGGGTAGCTATTAAGGAGATTCATTTCAAGTACCTGAGCCTCCTTGCCTTATTGTAGCTGCCCTCTTTCCCAGAGGGTAGTGTGGAGTGTGACGGGTCTTTAAGTTGCTCTGCTACCCTAGGAAATTGGAATCGCGTTAGCAAGGCCAGTGGCCTGACCGCTGTAGAACCTGCCTGGCTTCCAGATTTGAGAGGAAGAAACCACATTTACTAACCATCTCCATGTTCTTGCCACAGTTTTATTTGTTTTTCACACACAAAAAAAAAGTCAACACAGATAGATGTCCTTATTTTGCAGATGAGGAAACTAGTGTGCAAAGAAGTTAAGTAACTTACCCAGAGTCACAAAGTTAGTGAGTAATAGAGCTATCACCTGAACGCAGAGCCACCATCCAAGCTTCTTCATTCTAGCCAACTCTCTAGTAGAGTGCCAGCAGCGGCCACTTCTAATGCCCTACAGCCTGATTTCTTAGTGTAGGAGAAGCATTGCACCACACTGCTGTCCAGTCCCAGGACAGAACAGCACTGACTCCTTGCTTTTTCCTTTGAAAGATGCTTACACCTTACAATGCATCAGGATTCTCCATCTCTGCTTAAAGCTAAAAGGGGGCCAGCCCTGGAATGCCATGCACAGGCTACTGACCAGCCTTGTAGCCTTCTGAGGAGTTCAAAAGCCCTGGGCTTCATGTCCATGCATTCTGAATCCCAGAACCTTTCTCCCCAAAAAAGCTCCCAGATCATCCCCAAAAACTCAAAAGCCAAGACTCCTAGAATCCACCAGAGTCCAAGCAAAAGAATTGAGCAACAGTCTGCCTAGAATGAAGCCTGCAATGTACTAGGTGACCTGCTAGCCTTCCCTGGCATCCTGCCAGCAAGCAGCCCTGCTTCTCTTTGCATTTTAATGCCGAGGGAGCAAGGGAGCCTCTGCCATTGCCAACTAGAGCCTCTGGATACAATGGGAAGGCTAAGAGGGAGGGGGGCCGGCTCTTGGCATAAGAGAGCCAGTCTTCCTTCTCGCTGTTTGAAATCCAGTGTGTGTGGGGGGAGGGGCAAGCAGGCTTATCCACAGAGAAAACATCCTTTCCCACCAACACTGCACTAATAGCCCCCAGACCTCAAGTCACTGCATCAGGCGTAAGGTAGAGGGAGAGGTCAATCAAGCCAGCCCCTGGCCCCCATCCCACCCAGACCCCTGTACTTTAAGCACTAAGCAAACCCTATAGCATGCTAGCCAGCCCTTCCTTGCTGATGCTGATGCTATAGTAACAGCATCTTTTGTATGTGTTGTTCATCTTCCAAAAGCCTGTGACCCCAGTATACTCTACACTCCTCAAAGGATTCTTGGAAAGAGACTCAGATGCCTTAGGGACAAGGCAGCAGAAATGACACAAGTCTCAGCAGCTCCTGAATGAGCATCTCCTGTCTGGGGTAATGAGGGAAAGGGAGAACTGCTAGTGTCACCCAGGATCCACAAGGCTCATGGGGACCTCCGGTCCAGAAAAGGGCAACTTGCTGTCCAGAGTTCAGGAAGTAGCTTATAGCTTCTGTTGCCCAGGCTGGAGTGTAGTGGCACGATCTCAACTCACTGCATCCTTGACCCCCTGGGCTCAAGCAATCTTCCCACATCAGCCTCCCAAGTAGCTAGGACTACAAGTCCACACCACCACGACTGGCTAATTTTTCTATTTTTTGTAGAGATGGGGTTTCATCAAGTTGGCCAGGCTGGTCTTGAACTCCTGACCTCAGGTGATCCGCCCACCTCCGCCTCCCAAAGTGCTGGGATTACAGGCGTGAGCTGCCGCGCCGGGCTGCAGCTTCTTATAGATGCACCTTACCTTACTGAATTAGAAGTAGAAGCTCAAGAGGGGAGGGAGCCTAATGAATAAAGGCTGTACTCCCAAGGAGCTTGAGATGAAGTTAGACACTCTCTCCCTCTCTCTCTCTCTCTCTCTCTCTCTCACACACACACACACACACACACACACACACACACACACTTTTCCAGTGGGCTGGCTGGGCCCCTTCTCCTCACTGCCAAGTTGCAAAGTTGTGTGGTCACCTCCCCCCCAGCTTCCCGCCTGCCTGTGCCCTCAGCTCTCACCTCCCTGAGCCAGGACAAAGCTCCGGCAGTGACTGGGAGGGGAATAGGAGGAGGGATAGAGGGATGGGAAAAGCTGCACAAAGGAATTCCTCACCCCAAGCCCCCTGACCGCCAGCGAGTAAAGAAGCAGATTTGTTCTCCCTCCCCTTTCCTCCCTCCCATCTTCCCACCCAGGCTGTGCCCAGGCCACAGAGCAGCTGCAGGCCTTGGGAGAGGACCCACACAGCCTCCTGTAGGTGGCAACAGTGCCACCTGTTTGACTCAGAGGGCTGAACCGAAGACTGAAAAAGGGAGGAGGCAGACCACTCGGAGACGAGCTGGGAAGCAGTACAGAGAGCAGAGCGGAGTGGAGCTGCCGCTGAGCAAAGGTGTGAGGGTTTGGGAAGGCTGGGGGGGCTACAGTCGGGAGCTGTGGAGCAGAGACCAGCTCCATCTCACAGGGATTAGGCCTGGGGATTGAATGGCACCTCTGTCAGCTCCCCTACTTGGGGTTTTCAGGCTGCTCAGACCCTGATCCCATCCTACAGACAGCTCCTGAAGGGAGGGGGACTCTGGAAGGCAGTGTCTGGGGTGCAGGGGTAGGACCCCAGGGGAGGCAAGAGCTTAGGGCAGGCTGTCAAAGTAGCTCCAAGATGGGCAGAGGCAAGGGCTTCCCTTTGGGTTGGCTTTTTACCGGGAAGGGTCTCGGAAGGGGAGAGGTTTCCTTCCCCCAGCTCCAGCTCCTCACCCCTACCCTAACCCTCCTTTCCCAAGGCAGCATAAAGAGGGCAGTTCAGAAGCAGCCACACCTTTCTCCTTACCAGACCCAGCCACTGTGCACCCCTCTAAGATTCCACAGCCTCGGGGGAGCTCTGAGGACAAGTGGTCCTGTCCCTCAGCCCACACACACAGAAGCTCACACACTTTGGGTGTACCCAGGGGCTCCTTTACATACTCAAAGCCACCTAAAATCGTATTGTAATGAAAGCCAGTTGTGCAAACACACAAATGCTGACACAAATCACACACCCTCTCGTGTAGAATCAGTCACATATCCAGCCAAGTCTGGGATCAGCTCAGTCAGCCAAACCCAGAAGTATAAGGTGCAGGGGTCCGCTGCCCTAAGGCAACCACACCCCGCATACACACCTTTGCCCTATGTTGGTTGTACTTTCACCAAAGCTAACTTAGAGGGTGGGGCTCCTGAAGGCGATTCTGGGCTTCTGGTTGGGGTAGGGGGGTGACTGGGCAGGAAAGGGCAGGACTTGAGGGGGAGACTTTGTATTCTGAAAATTCAAAGATTCCTTTAGAAGGCTGGGAGTGACCCAGGCAACATATTCACCTCAAGTCTTCCTCTTTTTGGCAGTGCCCTCTGTCCCCTGGGAGGTGGGCACAGAGAATCTTTCAGTCAGGGATTTGTGATCTGAACAATCTCCATATCCATAGCAACTGGCCAAGTAGCTGGGTCTTCCATAGCCCCAGGTCAGAACTGGAAACTTTGCTTCAGGTTACTCCTGCTTCCTGGGCTGGAAAGCAATTCAACATGGGGCTGCCTCCAGCTTGGCCAAACCTGCTTTAACTTGCTGAACTTAGTTTGCCCCACCCTGAGCAGTTTCTCTTGAGTGCCTAACTCCAGGGCAAGCACTCCATCCCCAGAGGTGTGTGCTGTTAACTGGGGAGGAGCTGGAGAGTGTGGGTATGCAGCCTGCCCCAAAAGAGGCTGGACCTCTTGGGTGTCCCATGGACTCTCCAGATACCAAGATTACACGGAAAGGAAGGCTCTGGAGATTGTCTCCCATTGCCAGGCTTGCAGCTAAGGCTGCTCGGCCTCATCCAGTCTGGCACTCTGGGCCTGCCCCGTGACCTCCGTTGCTGAGCAGCAGCCCAGGCCTCTGCCCCTCCCCCGGGCCCCTCAGATACACTGGGAGGGAGGCTGGGATCTGCCCTCTGCCAGGGTCCCTGATGGCCGAGTGTCCCTTCCCCCAGGCCTTCAACATGGCCGAGTCCCTCGGCTGCTGCTCCGTCTGGGCCCGCTGCCTCCACTGCCTGTATAGCTGCCACTGGAGGAAATGCCCCAGAGAGAGGATGCAAACCAGCAAGGTGGAGTAGGGGTGGAAGGGGGAGGCTGAAAGTCAGAAGGCAGACGCCCACTGGAGGGGATGAGAAGGCCAACTGTGCTCATAGACAGCTTGGGGGAAGGGGCTCTCTCTCCCAGGAAGAAAATCTCCCTCAAATATGGAAAGAGCTGCCCCCAAGCAGAGCAGCCCAACATGAGGCAGGCAGCTCACTTCAGCTGCCACCCGTTGGGGACTCTGAGCTTGAAGTAGGTATTGGTTGTGAGCTTCTCTCCTGCCCCTTTACAGTGCGACTGTATCTGGTTTGGCCTGCTCTTCCTCACCTTCCTGCTCTCCCTGAGCTGGCTGTACATCGGGCTCGTCCTTCTCAATGACCTGCACAACTTCAATGAGTGTGTCATGGATTCCCTCCTGCTTCCCCAGCCTAGCTCTCAACCTGCTCCCCACCCTGGGACCCCTGGGTGCCCCATTGTCAGTCATCCCCCAGCCCTGCTTCTGCTTGGAAAATCCCTCTACAAAATCTCCTCAATCCTCGGAGCCCCTGGCCCTGTGAGGGGCTTTCTCCTCACTCCCTTCTAGTCCTCCTGGATCCACCCATCCCAACTCCCCTCAGGCCACTATTGATACCGCTTCCCCCCCCTTGGACACCTCCCCCCCCCCCTCCCGCAGATTCCTCTTCCGCCGCTGGGGACACTGGTTGGACTGGTCCCTGGCATTCCTGCTGGTCATCTCTTTACTGGTCACATATGCATCCTTGCTATTGGTGGGTCCAGAGGCCACTGGCCTAACCCCCACCTCAGCCTTCCTTCCTGCTTAGTTCTAGCTCCCTATTCTCATCCTGGCTACTGAGGGGGGCGCTAATTCTTGCATAGGAGGGAGGTACCAGCCTGGGAAGCCCACCTCAGTAAACTTGCTCCCCTCTTGACACCCCTTAAGCCCCACCACCCTCTGCCTCCAGGTCCTGGCCCTGCTTCTGCAGCTTTGTAGACAGCCCCTGCATCTGCACAGCCTCCACAAGGTACAGTAGGGATGGGAGTGCATGGGAGAGGGAGCCACTGGGCCCAGCACTTGGCTATTTGCTGAGGACCTCACTTTTATACCCCCAGGGGGTCAAACCCAGGACCTGAAGCTCAGTAAATATTTATTGAGTGAAAGGAGGAAAGCAGATGTGTCAGGGGAAGGGAAGGGTCGGGTCCCGTCTCCATAGAGTGAAGGAGCAGCCCAGGCAACCATGAGCCCAGGTTGACCAAGAGGCCCCATTCATCCCTGGCCCCCCAGGTGCTGCTGCTCCTCATTATGCTTCTTGTGGCCGCTGGCCTTGTGGGATTGGACATCCAATGGCAGCAGGAGTGGCATAGTTTGCGTGTATCACTGCAGGTGAGTGGCCAATCTCCAGTGTCTAGGCGGGAGCCTTGGCTTGCAGCCAACCCTAGAACATATCTTGCTCCTGTTCCCCCAAGACTGCAGGTAGCTCTAAATTCCAATAGTCAGGCCCTAAGAGGAAAGCGGGGAGGGGCCTTGGAGAAGAGCCCACCTCACCAGCTCTTGTCCACAGGCCACAGCCCCATTCCTTCATGTTGGAGCAGTCGCTGGAATCACCCTCCTGGCCTGGCCTGTGGCTGATACCTTCTACCGTATCCACCGAAGAGGTGCCAACGCCGCCGCCTCACTCATCCTTGCTGGCCACTCATGCTCTGCCACCTGCACTCTGCCTCTGTCCCCAGAACTCTCCCCTTGTCCATTCTTAAAAGCCTGTCCCTCACTCCCCACAGGTCCCAAGATTCTGCTACTGCTCCTATTTTTTGGAGTGGTCCTGGTCATCTACTTGGCCCCCCTATGCATCTCCTCACCCTGCATCATGGAACCCAGGGACTTACCACCCAAGCCTGGGCTGGTGGGACACCGAGGGGCCCCCATGGTGAGTGTTGGACAGAAAGCTGGAAGGGTGGGAGGGTCTGCTCCCCCGTGCTATACAGGCCAGGCCTGTGAGTTCCCAGGCTCCCACCCTCCCCTGCTACCTCATCACTGATTCCCCTTCCCAGCTGGCTCCCGAGAACACCCTGATGTCCTTGAGGAAGACAGCTGAATGCGGAGCTACTGTGTTTGAGACTGATGTGATGATCAGGTGAGGGAAGCTGGGGCTTAGGGGACCAGGGGGAGCTGAAGGATATGATGATCAGCCCCAGAGCTTGGCCCTCTGACACCCCTTGTACCCTCAGCTCCGACGGGATCCCCTTCCTCATGCATGATGAGCACCTGAGCAGGACCACGAATGTAGCCTCTGTGTTCCCAACCCGAATCACAGCCCACAGCAGTGACTTCTCCTGGGCTGAACTGAAGAGACTCAATGCTGGGGCCTGGTTCCTAGAGGTGAGGACAGCCTCTGCAAAGAGGCAGTCACCTGCAGGGACACTCAGAGAGGGCAGAGTTCATTCTGTTGATAAGTGTTTGCTCAGCCCCATGCTAGGCAATGAGAACATAGTCTGTGCTCTCAAGTCCCTCCCACCTAGTAGAGAGTCTAGGCAGCAGACGATTCAGCAAACCTAGAGCAATAAAAACATTTTCCTGCCTGGGAGAGAATCAGGAGTGGATTCATACAGTAGAGGATGCATTGTGTGAGCAGCATGTGACATGAGAGTCTCCTCCTAAGATGCACAAAGCAGGGAATGGGAACTCGATCAGAGGGAAGAGGACATGTAAAGCCCAGAAGTCTGAAAAAGGGTGTTTCCAGGAACAAAATGTGGCTGAATGTAACTGACAGAGACAATTCATGAGAGTGGTAGGGAGCAGAAGCTTGGCCTTGAAGAGCTTCGAATGCCTGGCCCAAAAGTGTCAACTTCGATCCTGTAAGTGGTAGAAAATATTCAAAAGGATATCAAATTTTTTCAGTTCCTCTTTTCCTGATTGTAAAAGTAATACATGTTCATTGTAAAAAGTAAAATGTCAGAGAAATAACATAGAAATTAAGTCACCCATAATCCAATCCCTCTGAAATATTCACTGTTAACAGCTGGATACACCCACACACACACACACAGTCCCGACTTAGGATGTTCCACTTAATGATTTTTTGACTTTATGATGATTTGAGATTGATACACATTCAGTAGAAACTACACTTCAAGTACCCATACACAAATGTTTTTCATTTTCAGTACAATATTCAATAAATCACATGAGATATTCAACACTTCATTATAAAACAGGCTTTGTTTAGATGAGTGTTGCCTAACTGCAGGCTAATGTAAGTTCTGAGCAAACTTAGGGTAGGCTAGACTAAACTAAGATTTCAGTAGGCTAGGTATATTAAATACATTTTTGACTTCCAATCTTTTCAGCTTAAAATGGGTTTATCAAGACATAACCCCATCATAAGTCAAGCTGCATCTGTATACATACATACACACATACACACACACACTCTCTCTCTATTTTGCACAATAGAATCATTATGCAGACTGTTTTGCAATTTGCTTTTTTTCCATTTAACTCTTTACATCATATTATACCAGAGTGATTAAGAGCAAAGGATGTCTGGGTTTGAACCCTGGCTCCACCACTTCCTGGCTGTGTGACCCCAGGCAGCATTTCTTAGTCTCTCTGTGCCTCGATTTTCTCATTTGTACAATGGGAATAATAACAGTACCTACCTTGTAGAATTATTGGAAGGATTATATCAGTTCATGCATATAAAGTACTTAGAACAGTACCTGGCACATAAAGTACTTAATAAGTGTTAGATAGCTAACTTTATCCATGTCAGCAATTAGGAAGTGAGGTCACTCATTGAGAATAAGGAGAGGAGAGTGGCAGGGGCTTGGAATAACACTAGGGGGAATGGAAGAGGGAGCAAATCAAGAGCAAGTAGAAGGATTGCTAAGCAGTGCTGAGAGCAAAAAATAAGGACTCCAGCGCCAACAGCCCACATTGTGTACTCTGCCCATGGCGGTGCTCAGCCCCCAGTTCTACAGGTAGAAGAGGCAGAAAATTGTAGAACTGAATCAGAGTCTGGGAGATATAGGGCAAGTGGAACAAAAAGGAAGCTGAGAATGCCATGGAAAAGTCGTTCAAGCTGTGGATAGACCATGGGTAGGGGACGTAGGTGCAGCTAGAAAGGGGCTGATGAACTGGAAAGAAACCAAAGGGTCAAGGTTGCAGAGGTCTCCTCAAGACCAAAGAGAAGGTGTAGTGAGAAGGAGGCGGAGGAGAAAAAAAAGAAAAAAAAATTAAGAAAAGAAAGGAGGTGTGGTGAAAGAGAGGAAGTTAGAAAACTGGAAGGGTAGGACGTTGAGGTCCCAGAGTAAGATGTTAGATGGTCTGGAAGAAGGTCACAGTTTGGAGAAAGATGCTGGCTCAGAGGGGAAAGAAGCCGGACACCAAGTGGAAGATATGAGTGAAGATAATGAGGATGGGGGCAAGGCCTGGAGGCCTCTTCTGGTCTTGAAATAATTGTCTTTTCTTATAGAGGCGACCCTTCTGGGGGGCCAAACCGCTGGCAGGCCCTGATCAGAAAGAGGCTGAGAGTCAGACAGTACCAGCATTAGAAGAGCTATTGGCGGAAGCCGCAGCCCTCAACCTTTCCATCATGTTCGACTTGCGCCGACCCCCACAGAACCACACATACTATGACACTTTTGTGATTCAGACATTGGAGACTGTGCTGAATGCAAGGGTGCCCCAAGCCATGGTGATGTTGACAGGACACCCTCTCCCTACCCTGCCTTCCCTAGGCCATGATGATTATAATGATTTTGAGACTGGTCCCTGGCCCCAGGGCCCTGCCCCAGCTCACATATCCCATTCTGTGGTCAAACCTCTCTGCCCCTGTCCCTGCCCTTGGAATCCCAAGGTCTTCCCCAGCTTCACACCCATCCTTCCTGAACCACAGGTCTTCTGGCTACCCGATGAAGACCGGGCTAACGTCCAACGACGGGCACCTGGAATGCGCCAGATATATGGACATCAGGGAGGCAACAAAACTGAGAGGCCCCAGTTTCTCAACCTCCCCTATCAAGATCTGCCACTATTGGATATCAAGTAAGTGCTTGAGGAAAGGAACCAAGGGGATCACGTGAGGCTTAATGGCAGGGAAGAACCAATCCAGGGAGAGCAAAGCTTCTTCATTCACTCATATAACAAGTATTTATAGAACATTTGCCGTGTATCAGATAGTATTGTAGGCTTTGGGGACACAACACGAATAAGACAGACAAGGTTCCTGCTTTTGTGGAATGCATGTGCTATGGAAAGAAACAGACAATAAACCACTTAACAAAATACATGCATATGGGAAAGTGCAAAGTGTTATGAAAACAAAACAGAGAGACGTACAAGAGTGGTTAGGTTTGGGAGTGATGGGCTGGGGCAGGGAGGTGGGTGCGACCACATTAGGAAGACTGGTTAAAGAAGTGATATCTAAGTTCAGACCTGAATGGTCACAAGGAGCTAACTATGAGCTGCAGAACGGAAACAGCAGCCTAATGAGCAAGGGGAAGGGGAAGCCAGATAAGCAGGCAAGGGCCAAATTGGGTAGTACCTTGCAGGCGATGAAAAGGATTTTATTCCACAGCAAAGAGTTCAGGGTAGGAGAGCATGAATGAGGAGAGAGCAGTGGGAGAGTCCCAGATGGGAGCTGAGCCCCAGAAGCTGACCCAGCTGAGCCATGACAGACTTCAAAGCATGTGGTTGCTAAAGCGTCTTATAAGTTCCTTGTGTTCAGAGAGAAAAATGTGAACTGAATGATAGCCCAGTTATTATACATATTTTTTTATTTGAATTTTAATTAAAAAAAATTTTTTAGAGATAGGGTTTCATTCTGTCACTGAGCCTGGAGTGCAGTGGTCTGATCACAGCTCACTGCAGCTTTGAACTCCTGGGCTCAAGTGATCCTCCCACCTCAGACTCCTGAGTAGCTAGGACTATAGGCACACACCACTATGCACGGCTAATTTTTTTTTTTAAAAGAGACAGGTTCTTACTACGTGCCCAGGCTGGTCTCAAACTCCTGGCCTCAAGCAATCTTCCTGCCTTGGCCTCCCAAAGTGCTGGGATTATAGGCATGAGCCACTGCCCACCTCAGCCTCCCGATTATAAGCACGAGCCACCTCACCTAGCTACATAAATATTTCTTTCCCCAAGTTATCACCAAATAAGAAGACATGACATAGGGTTTGGCCCTCAGTCACCTTAGTCTTGTCCTGGTCAACATCAACTGCTAATCAACTGCTGATCATGTTTCCAAAAGATGTGAATTGGTAATGAATACACTGATGATGGAATCGAGACCCTGAAAGTTCTAGGTGCTGTAAAAAGATAGGTCAAATCTAGCAAGATGAAGCTGGGCATGGTGGCTCACAGTTGTAATCCCAGCACTTTGGGAGACCAAGGCAGGTAGATCACAAGGTTAGGAGTTCGAGACCAGCCTGACCAACATGGTGAAACTCTGTCTTTACTAAAAATACAAAAATTAGCCAGTGTGATGGCGTGTGCCGGTAATCCCAGCCACTCTAGAGGCTGAGGCAGGAGAATTGCTTGAACCCAGGAGGCGGAGGTTGCAGTGAGCCGAGATCGAGGCACTGCACTCCAGCCTGAGTGACAGCATGACTATGTCTCACAAAAAAAAAAAAGAAAAAATCTAGCAAGGTGAAATACAGCAGGGACAGATTTAAAGACCTCTATTCGGGGCCCAAAAGAATTTCAGTTGCACAAAGACCAGAGAGGAGACACTGGTATCAACATGTGTGAAGAAGACCAGGGCTTTGAACAGTGTGCATAGTTAGTTATCAGTGGGATGTAACATTGCCAAAGGCTAACCTGACTCTGGGCTACCTGAATACAGGCATAGTGCCCAGAGGACAGGAGGAGATAGTTTTGCTCTATTCAAAGCTGACCCAAGCTGTCTGGGCATGGTGGCTCCCACCTGTAATCCCAGCACTTTGGAAGGCCAAGGCAGGAGAATCACTTGAGCCTAGGAGTTCAAGACCAGCCTGGGCAACATAGCAAAACCCCGTCTCTACAAAAAAAAAAAAAAAAAAAATACAAAAATCAGCTGAGCGTGGTGGTGCCCACCTATGGTCCCAGCTACTCTGGAGGCTGAGGCGGAAGGATCGCTTGAGCCCAGGAGATCGAGGTGGGAGTGAGCCAAGACTGTGCCACTGCACTCCAGAGCAAGACCCTGTCTCAAAAAAAAAAGGCTGGTCCAAGCCCATCTTGGATATTATTTTCAGAGACAGGCCCCATATTTTCAAAGGAACATTGATAAACTGGAATAATATCATATTAGAGAGGCTTGTACGGGGAACAAAATAAAAAGAGTAATGGCTGAAGGAGCTGGGGCCTAGAGAAGAGAAGGCTCAGGGAGACAGCGCCTCTGCTCAGGACCCATGGGAGAGTCACATTGTGTGGCCCCAGATGGTAAAGCTAGGAGCCTTGGGTGGAATCCACCAGAAGACAAGAGTTCAGCTATGAAAGAAAAATCACTGTTGGTCAGGGGCTGCTATACAAAGGCAGAACTGATACCTCCCGGGCAGTGGCACTGTAGATGCAAGCACAGGCAGGGGGCTGCCTCCCATGGCCTGTGCACCATGATTCTGGGTGTTCCCTATTTTCTTTCCCACCTTCACAGGGCACTGCACAAGGATAATGTCTCAGTGAACCTATTTGTAGTGAACAAGCCCTGGCTCTTCTCCCTGCTTTGGTGTGCAGGGGTGGATTCGGTCACCACCAATGACTGCCAGCTGCTGCAGCAGATGCGTTACCCTATCTGGCTTATTGTAAGGGCTCTGGGATGTCACCTCTTCTCTTCTTCTCCCATCCTGGTTTTCCTTAACCCTGTTCCTCTCTTCTTATTTCCCCCGACATACTACCGTTGGGGCCTTTTCCTATTTTCACAGACCCCTCGAAACTACCTAATCATGTGGGCCATTACCAATTGTGTCTCCACCATGCTGCTTTTGTGGATCTTCCTCCTCCGAAGGTGAGTGCTTTGTGCCTCAGTTTTCTGGGTCCTTACCTTCTCCAGGGCCCTGGTGATGAGGCTGCTTCAGATTCATATATGCTCCCCGGGGCTTGGGGTCTGTTTAGTTCCTTTGAGATTCTTAGGCTCTTCCTTATACTATCAAATTGGCTTGAATGTGGGAAAGGTAGTTGGGGGACTGGGTGTGGGGCTGGAAGGGCCTGCTTGAAGCTAGCTGAATTCACAATGTAGAGCTTTTCTTCCCACAGGAGATTTGGTAAGAAGAGAGAGAAAACTGGTAAGAACTTTCTCCCCTCATCTCATGTTTCTCCTCCTGTAGCTTTTCCCTTGCTTAACTCTCTAGATGACCCACCATCCCCCTCCTCCCCAGGCTTAGAAACAGCAGTGCTGCTGACAAGGATCAACAATTTCATGATGGAATGAATGCCCTGCCCTGCCTCCCCACCCAAGCCAGTCTACATTGCCCAAACAGCAAGGGTGGGAGACTGAATGAAATGGAATGCTTCGGGGGTGGTGGGTTGCAGTCGGGGGAGCTTTGCCAACAGGAGGTTTTGAACCATGTGGGCCCTCTGCCCAGATGATGAGCATTCCCTAAACTGCTATGGAATCTGCTCCCCTTGGGGTTTTGACCTGAGGTGTTTGGGAAAACAGTGAGTCATGAGAAGTTTCTCCCCAAATGAAACTAGAACAGAGGAAGTAAAAGGGAGATTGCTCGGATAATGTCTCAGACTTGTGTGCACCTGTTTTTGCACAGAAGGCACAGGGTGTGTCGGGGTGGGATAGCTTGGAAGAGGGACTGAAGGAGATGACAAAATGGTCTTTCCCGAAGAACTATAAGAAGATAGAGACACCATCGCCACCCCACGATGTACTTACTGTCTTCCCCGACCCTTGCAACTTAGCTGCTTTGCTGCCTAGAGGCTAGTTGCTGAAGAGACCATCTAGCCACGTAATTCCGTGCTTACAGGTGGCTTTTTGCTGTGGGCAGCCTTTTCTTCAAGGCAAGTTGGTTGCTGTATTTCGTCTTAATCTATTACTCAATGAATGTAATCTCCATTTGGTCACAGCCTAATCTTTTCGGTTTAGGGGCTGGGGAGAGGAGGCACCTTCTATCTAGGGTTGGATGAGACACAACCTTGACGGGCCATCATGGGAAGATGGGAGGAAGTGGGTTGGAGGTGGGAGGATGAATGACCTGCGGCAATGAAGGACCGCGGGAGGCCCCTGGAGAGCAGCCGCCTCAGGGGGCGTCAGGAGGCCAGGCACGCGGTGCAGGGTTGCGCTGTAGCTCCACCTTGTGGCCACCCGCCCCAAGAGGCGGGCCGCATCCGTTGTCGCCGTGACGTATTTGCTGAATGCCACCTGTTTTCCGTGCTGCCTGGGGACTCGTGTCCTTGACTCAGGACTCCGAGGGCAAGGTCCGATTTCCACAAGTTTTCGCTCCTCTGGGCTATACGCAGGGTCCGATTTCCGGCCCAGCCTTCCCTTCGAGGAGCAAGTTCTCCAATGCGTTTGCGGCTCGGGAGTCCCTGGGCTCCGCGGCTGAGTTGGCCAGTGCGGAGCTGACCGAGGATGAAGAGTCTGGTAGAAGCAGGGAGGGGCTAAGGCAAAAACGGAGACAAGAGGGGGCTCTGTGGTAAACCCACAGTCTTCCGCCACACCTACATTCGACCTAGTTCGTATCTTCACACGGAGGGAATTCGAACTAAGGAGTTGGCCAGGTCGGGAGGTCCGGTTCTCGGTTCCTTCTCTCTCGCCAGACTGGGACCTGGGGCAGCACTAGCACCTCGGGATAAGATCCGCTCCCCAACCCTCGCTTGCGCGGCAGCCGTGGGAACTACAATTCCCAGTGAGCCCCCGGCCATTTCCGGTCTCCTGCCGGACGGAGGCGAGTTTGAATCCGTGTTCCCGCCCCCTTCTCCCAGGCCCACCCCTTCCCTTTCTGGCCGCCCCGCCCCCTCCATGCGCATCTCTGCACATTCCGACTCCGGAGGCCGGCCGCGCCCACGTACCTGGCCTGCAGCTGGCGCAGTGGGCGGGGGTGCCAGCGTGCAACGCGCGGGGAGGCTGGAGGCGCGCAGGGAGCGAACGCCGCAATCGGTGCTCAGGTCCTGGTCTTCCTGGGGGTCCACACCGCTGTGTACCGGGCAGGTCTCTCCCACACTCGGCCTTTTTGAGCTGCGTTTCCTTACTTTTCCTGGTTCCGGAGCCATCCCGCTCTGTCAGGCTGGCTACCAGCTTTAGCTCTAGGTCCCCCAGTCTGCCCGATACTGCCAGGCTGTCACCTCTCAGCATGTACCTCCTCCCCCATCCCTACTTTTCTGTCCCTTCCCAGTCTCCCAGCCTCGCAGCCTCTTCCTCCCCTCACTGCCCAACCTCACCCTGAAGACCTCCAACATCTCCATCCCTGCATCCCCAGGCTCTCGCCTCTCACACTCTCAGCTGCGGTCCTCTAACCTGAGCGTCCAGCCCCCCAACCGAAACGCCAGCACCTAGCCCCAGCCTCTAACCCCTTACTCCTAGCCCCTAGCCTTGGATATGCAGCCCTGAGCCTGCCACCGGAAATCCTCACTCTCTTCCCAGGAGAACTGGACAGCTATAGCGGCTTAACCTCTATGAGGCTCTGGGCTGGAGACTGACACTGACAAAAACTTAAGGGCGGAGGACCCGGGGGAGCTGCTCATTGGGGTTCGGATGTAGTTGCTCTTCGTTATTTTTAGCTGCTGACTCACAGCTCCTGGCATCCGGGTTTGGGGCTAGCAGGCTGGGCTAGGGGGCTATTAATAGAGCAGAATCACAGCCCCGACCCAGTTCAGTTTGGAAGCACAGAGAGCAAGAAGCGTCCCCTGCCACCATGCCCTGTGGAGATGTTGTGGACTGAGCAGTGGCTGGGCCAGATGCTCTCTGGCTGCCAGTTACCTCACCCTGGTATCTCTACCTTGAAACTCTTGAGGGAAAGCCCACGAAGAGACTCCTGGGCACAGCTCTCCCCTAAGCTTGCCATGGCTTGGGGCTTTGCCACAATCAAGCTTCTGTTGTACTAGCCAAGAGGGAATAGATGTGTCCCAAGTGGAAAGATTGTTTTGGTCATGGCCTTGGCCTGCCTGGGCCCACTCCTGGGCCAGAATGCTAGGTTTCTAGAAGGAAAAGCTGTGGATTTCTGGTCCCCCACAGCCTTCAGAAGGTTGGAGTGCTTCCACATGGTCCTAACACAGGGGGCGCAGAGCTGGGGATCCCCAAACCAGACACAGCGCTCAGAAGCTGCCAGATTCTGTGTTTACCACACCCGCACTCCACCATTCTTTTTATTTCTTTACATTTTTGGGGGCTCTGTCCCTACTCGCAGGGATTCACAGACCTCATGATCTCTCCCTTGTCTGGAGAGAAACCGAATTGATGAAAGCCACTGAAAACTTGTCCCCAATGAGGTATGAATGATCCTTTATATATTGTCATTCCCATGGGACCTTTTTATTTTAATGGGCGAACGTAAGAGTTTCCTAATGTATACATTGAGAATCGTGGGGAAATCTTGATGGACTGATCAAAATTATTCCCACGCAAGCTCGATTTGCTAGAATTCCCATTGACTAAGGCTGCACACCCACGACAGTGCTCCTCCCCTCCTTGCAAATCAGAAACTTCCGCCTTCAGTCTCCAGCCCCCAGATGAAACCACATTTGGGGCAAGAGTGATCGTTTCGCCACACACAATACGGAGGTCTCCAGTGAGGCTCTGTTTTCAAGAATGAGCCCAGCTTATCAGACAGCAGTGGACCGCGCGATCCCAGCCCCGTCTATTTGCTGAAGGAGCAGGAGAGGCGGTGGAAGGAGAGAAATATTCTCTCTGCTTGAAAATCCCTTCCTGAAGTCCTCCATTGCCTGGTCGCCTAGCAACCAGAGCCGCCTGCAGCCGGTGTGGGGCTGCTTTTGGTCCGTAGGGGGCGACTGTCTCCCTGGGGTCTCAGGCTGGAGCCCTAGCAGTTGGGAGGGAGGTTCCCTAGTAAAGTGTCACAGTGTCTCAGCGTGGCTGACCTCCTCCCAGCCTTAACCCAGTCCAGTCTGAGCGGCAGGGAGCCTATGGAATGGGGAGAAGCTCATTATGAATCTGAAGGGATTCTGCTCACAATTAAAAAATGAAAAGAGAGGAAGGGTGGGAGGAAGGGAGGAAGAAACCTGTTAAACAGGATAGGGCATAAAAGGGGGTGAGGGAGGATGGGGCCGGAAGAGGGTAGTTTGACCCTCTCCATTCAGTTCAGGCTTATCAATGCTATTTTTCAATCAGAACAGTTCAGAAGTTGAAAGGAGTCGAGCAATCTCTGTTGACAAACTGTTGAGCATATAAAAGACTCCTGGGTAACCAGCCTAGCCTAGATTTGGTCATTAAGGAAGATATTCATTCATTCATTCGACCATAATTAACACTAACCCACTATGTACCACACGGTGTACCAAGTGTTCTACATTTAATCCTCACAAGAACACTGTGATTATTTCCTTTTCGTAGATCACAATACCGAGTCTCACAGAGGTTAAGTAATGTCCAAACTCTCAAAAATAATGACTAGATTGGGTCTGACTGAGCAATCACTATGTGCCAGGTTTAGGCGTACAGAAAACAATACCTTTCCTTTTTCTGCCTAATGAACAGTCAGTCACCTTTTCGGACCAAACTGAAAATATCATCTCCTTTGTGAAACTTTTCTTAAGTCTCCTCCTCTCCAACAAGTAGAGTTGATAACTTGCTTTTCTATACACCCTTCTGAAATAGTACATTTCACAGGTATGGTCATGACCTGCTTCCATATTTCCATTTCTCTCATTTTGAGCATCTTGGTGGCAAGGTCTGTGTTCATCTCCAATTGGGTATCTAATAAACATCCCAAACTCAACATGTTCATTTCTGAACAGCTGGCCTTTTCCCCAAAAAATGACCCCTCCTAAAACTGTCCTCATCTCAATTGATGGCAATTTCATATTTCCAGTTGTCCAGGCAAAAAATCCTTGGAACCACACCTCGTATCCAGTCTGTCAGCAAATACCGTCAGCTCTCCCTTCAAAATACACCCAGAATCCAACCACTTGTTATCATGGTGGTCATCATGCTACCACGCTGGTCCAAGGCAAAACCACCTCTCAGCTGCATCACTTCAGCAGCCGCCTGACTAGTCTCACTGCTTCCACCCTTGCCCCTGTGGCCTATTCTCCGCAAAGAAGCTATACCAATCCTGCTAAACCCCAGTCACGTCATGCCAGTTCTCTGCACAAAACCCTCCAATGGTATTCCATCTCTCTGAGAGTAAAGCGAAAATCTTTACAATGGTCTACAAGATCCTCCACAATCTAGTCCCGTATTAAATCTCTGATCTCATCTCCTGGCATTCTCCCCCTCCCTTACTCTGTTAAAGCCACATGATTCACCTTGCTGTTCCTTGAGCAAGCCAGGTGCACTGCTTACTAGGACACTTTGCACTCCTTACCCAGGAACTTTGCACTGGCTTCCCCGTGCTAGGTTTACTCTTCTGCATGGGTCACTTCCTCACCTTCCTCAATTCTTTGCTCAAATGCCATGTTCTCGGTAAAGCCTACCCTGACCAACCTATTCCCTCTATTTTAATTTCCAGCTTACAGTAAATACAGGGTACAGTAGTCCTCCTTTATCCATGGAGAATATGTTCCAAGACCCCCAGTGGATGCCTGAAACAGCAGATAGTACCAAGCCCTATATATACTATATTTTTCTGAAGTGATAACCAAGATGGCTACTAAGTGATTTATAGGCGGGTAGTGTATGCAGTGTGGATACACTGGACAAAGGGATGATTCACATCCTGGGTGGGATGGAGCAGGACAGCACAAGATTTCATTACATAACAGCATACAATTTAAAACTTATGAATTGTTTATTTCTGGAATTTTCCAAGTAATATTTTCAGACTGCAGTTGTCCATGGGTAACTGAAACCATGGAAAGTGAAAACCATGAATAAGAGGGGGAGTCCTGTATAAAGGAACGAGATAAATGACACCATGAAGAAAAAGACAAATCCAAAGAAATTGACTGGTGCTCTTCAAAAACTCAATGTAGTTAATTTTTTTATGAAAGAGGGAAGACTTCCAGTTATGGACCCAGTTAGAATAGACACACTTCTCCCTATTCCTCAGACTAAGTACAGGTAGAACTCTGGACACTATGTGTAAGACAAACATAAGAAGACTATGAAAGAAGAGGAAGGGGGCAGACTACGAACCCCAGTGACCTGAACTCAAGGTGATGAGCTCCCTGGGTTTTCTTCTTGCCTCAAATATTCCAGACCAGGTACTGCAGAAGCCAGCAGGCTGGAAATGCCAATGGACACAGACAAAAAAAAAAAAAAAAGCAAACACCAATAACTGGCCTGTTCTCTCTAGCCATAAGCCCAGGAAATGGACAATTTAGCCAGACAGAAAACTCTTAGACAATAATCACCCACTGCAACCACACCCCACAGAAAAAAGACTGCAACTGCACCCAAGCCAGCAAAGGTCAAGTGGAGAACCCAGCTTTTCACTACGGCCAGGCTCCCCCATACTCTCTGGGGTAGTGTCAGAGAAGGCTGAGTAGAGAGCCTAAACTTCCATCCCTGTGGGATAACAAGTCCCCCTTCCTGTTGGGTGGTATCAGTGTCAGAGGAGGCCTGGGGTGAGTCAGGACTTTCACCGCAACGTATCATTTAATGAGGTTGCTAGCCTCCCTCTCCCCTCCCCAAATCTCTCCACCTCCTGACTGTGGTGTTAGTGGAAGCCCACCTGGGGAACAGTAAAAAGGTACTTCTGCCCCTTCCAGCTTGGGAGGCAACAGTGGAGGCCTAGTAGGGAGCTGGAATTTTCATCTCTGCACAGTAAAAAGGAGCCCCCACCTCACATATCAAACAAGGTCAAGGAGGGAACTAGAACTTAAACCTCTACCTGGCAGTAACCAGACAGTGGCCCTTTCCTCTGATGAAAATGGTGTCAGAAGAAGCCTACCAAAAACAAAAGACTTAAATGAAATCCAGAGTCTCATACTATAATATCTAAAAATTCCCAGAATGCAATAAAAATCACTCCATATCTAAGCCCAGCACCTATAGTCCCAGTTACTCAGGAGGCTGAGTTGGGAATCACTTGAGCCCAGGTTAGCCTGGGCGGCATAGTGAGACCCTGTGTCTAAAAAAACAAAACAAAACAATACAAAACACTCATTATACCAAGAACCAGGAGACCCTCAACTTGAACAAGAAAGAATCAAGATGACAGATTTCAACTATCTGACAAAGATTCTAAAGTGACCAACATAAAAAAAGAAAAAAATGCTTCTGTGAGCAATTACAGACAAGGTTAAAACAAATGAAAAAAATAGCAAGTTTTTCAAAGAAAAAGAAATGAGATATAATGAAGGATCAAATAAAATTTTAGAACAAACTATAATAACCAAACTAAAAAACTCAATGGATGGGCTCAAAAGGAGGATGGAGGGGACAGAGGAAACAATCAGTGAACGTAAAGATAGACCATTAGAAATTACCCAATCTGAACAACAGTGAGAAAATAATATACTTAAAAAGAAATGAACAGAGCTGGGTTCAGTGGCTCACGCCTGTAATCCTACCACTTTGGGAGGCCGAGGTGGGCAGATCACTTGAGCCCAGGAGTTCAAGACCAGCTTGGGCAACATGGTGAAACCCTGTCTCTACTAAAAATTCAAAAATTAACTGGAAGCGGTGGTGCACACCTGTAGTCCCATTTACTTGGGAGGCTGAGGTGGAAGGATCATCTGAGCCTAGGAGATCAGAGCTGCAATAAGCTGTGATTGTGCCACTGCACCCTAGTTTGGGCGACAAAACGAAACCCAGTCTCCAAGAAAAAAAAAATGAACAGAGCCTCAGGGATGCTTGGGACTATAACAAAGGACTTAACATTCAGGTAATTGGAGATGTGGAAGAAGAAGAGAAAGAGCATGGGGCTAAAAAAAATTACTCAAGAAATAATGGCTGAAAATTTGGCAAAAGACATAAACAAATAGGTTCAAGAAGTCAAACAAACCCCAAATAGGGTAAACCCAAATTCACCCCAAGACACATCATAATCAAACTTCTGAAAACTAAAGATGGGAAACTTGAAAGCAGCAAGAGAGAAACAACACCTTACCTGCAGAGGAAAGGAATTCAAATGTGGCCAGGCACAGTGGCTAACACCTGTAATCCCAATACTTTGGGAGGCCAAGGCAGGAGGATTACCAAAGGCCAGGAGTTTAAGACCAGCGGGCAACATTGTGAGACCTCGTCTCTACTAAAAATAAAAAATGTTAACCAGGCATGGTGTGCGCCTGTTGTCCCACCTACTCAGGAGCCTGCTTTGGAGGCTGATGTAGGAGAACCACTTTGAGCCCAGGAGATTTGAAGCTGCAATGAACTATGGTCACACCACAGCACTCTAGCATGCAATATCTAGTGAAAATAACTTTCAGAAATGAGGGGGAAATCAAGACATTCTCAGACAAAGGAAAGCTAAGAGAATTTGTCACCAGCAGACAAAGAATGGCTAAAGGAAGTTATCAAAACTTACAAATGAATAATGGAACCATTTACATGTAAGTTTCATTACTTACATGTAAATGGTTCCATTATTCATCTGTAAGTTTTGATGTAATGAAACTTACATGTAAATGGTTCAGAAAAAGGTATAAATAGGCAGACAGACAGATAGATAGATAGAGCATTAGCTGGACATGGGGGCACACAGCTGTGGTCCCAGCCACTTGTGAGACTGAGGTGGGAGGATCACTTGAGCCTGGGAGTTTGAGGTTGCAGTGAATCATGATCACGCCACTACACTCTAGCCTGAGTGAGTGAGCAAGACCTCTCTCCAAAAAATATAGATAGATGGATAGATAGATAGAGCAAATATAACAAAACAAGTCAAGACAAGTCAAATTGTTGACTTGATAAGGAAGGCATACAGTGGTGTCCATTGTACTATTGCTCCAATATTTTTGTATGTTTCTAAATTTTCATTTTCAAAAATGTTCGAGAGGATGTGTGGAGGATAGATGTGTGATAAAGCAAGCATAGCAAAATGCTAATGAGAATCCTAGGTGGTGGGTAATTGGGTGTTCACTGTAAAATTCTTTGAATTTTTCTGTATGTTTGAAAACTTTCATATTAAACTGTGGGGGTAAAAAACTTGAAAAAAAATCGCAACTTGGTGTCCTCCCCTAGCATTCCAAATCCATCTTTACTGTGCTCTACTTTTTCTTTTTTTTTCCACAGCTCTTATCACCATATACACAGCAGGTCTCTGAATAATGTTGTTTTCTTCAACATCATTTTGTTATAACATTGATGAGGAAAAAAAAAAACCAAACAAATGATTCCTGGCCAGGACCACTGTTTGTGTGGAGTTTGCACTCTCCCCATTTATGTGTGGGTTTTCTCCGGGTACTCCAGGGTACTGTGCTTCCTCCCACATCCCAGTGCACATTAGGTGAATTGGCTTGTCTAAATAGTCCCAGGGTGAGTGAGTGTGGGTGTGTATGTGAGCGCATCCTGTGATAGAATGGCATCCTGTCCAGGATTGGTTCCTGCCTTGTACCCTGAGCTGCTATGATAGGCTCTCACCACCCTTGACCCTGAACTGAAATAAGCAGATTGAAAAATGAATGAATAGATGGATGGATGGATGCATGGATGGATGGATGGATGGATACAAATTATTGTAAAATAAAAATTTGTAAAGTAGTTGATAATCATACACATGCACAATAAACTATGAGGTAGGAAAGTGCTCCTTGACCCCACCATATTTGTGTTTGGTTTTCAACTGCATGGTGGTAGAGAGGTGCTCCTTACAATTTTCATTTTGCATATATTTATTCCTTGATTGATTGCATGTTCTTCACATGTACCCCAAAACCTAAAATGCAATAAAATAAATAAATGGGAAAAAAAAATTTATTCCTTGATTGAACCCACCACCACTTCCACTGCTGTCACTCACTGATTCACCAAAAATTGGGTAAATAATTACTTACTTGTTTTCATTAATCTTTCTATATGTATGCATAGCTCATATTTATTTCAATGTTTAATATTAGAAGTGTTTCGGATCTTTATTTAGAAGCTTGTGATGTTTTTGTGATCAGAAATATGCCGGAGGAACTTAGCTCTTGTTTATGTTAATTAGCCTATGGTAAAGTTGGTCTTGTTATACATCGTTTTGCTTGAAGTCACAGTTTCCAAGGACCTACCAGTGATGTTAAATGAGGACTTACTGTACTACATAATTCGCTTGTTTATTGTGTTTATCTTTGTCTGTGTCCTCTCACTAGGAGGTAAGCTCCCCAAGGGCAGGGATTTGTTCTGTTTTGTTTGTTGCTATATCCCCACATCCTACAACAGTGTCTGGCACATAGCAAGTGTTCCATGAATATTTGTTGAATTAAGACTGAATCTCTGGGCTGGGCGCGGTGGCTCATGCCTGTAATCCCAGCACTTTGGGAGGTTGGGATCATTTGAGGTCAGTAGTTCGAGACCAGCCTGGCCAACATGGTAAAACCCCGTCTCTACTAGATATACAAAAATTAGCCGGGTGTGGTGGCGCGTGCATGTAATCCCAGCTACTCGGGAGGCTGAGGCAGGAGAATCCCTTGAGCCCAGGAG
>NW_016108133.1:128728-151178 GCF_001604975.1 Cebus imitator
TGAATCCCTTAGGGCCAGGTGAGGTGGCTCACACTTGCAATCCCAGCACTTTGGGAGGCCAAGGTGGGTGGATCATTTTAGGTCAGGAGTTCAAGACCTGCCTGGCCAACATGATGAAACCTCATCTCTACTAAAAAATTACAAAAATTAGCCGGGTGTGGTGGCAGGAGCCTGTAGTCCTAGCTACTCGGGAGGCTGGGGCAGGAGAATCATTTGAACCCGGAAAGCTGAGGTTGCAGCAAGCCAAGATCACACCACTGCACTTCAGCCTGGGTGGCAGAATGAGAATCCATCTTAAAAAAAAAAAAAAAAAACTCTGTATCCTTAATACCTAGGTCAAGGTCTTGCACAGAGTAGGTGCTCAATGAATATTTGCTGAATTGAACTGAGATGTAAATTCTGCAGGAGAACTTAGAATAGACCTGTCATACTAGAGTGGTTCACAGCATGGACTCTGGAGTCAAATAATCAGGATTTGCATCCTGATTCTGTCACTTCCAGCTGTGCTACCTAGCCGTGTTAACATCTCTGAGCCTCAATTTCTCATTGGTAAAATAAAGATAATAATAGCACCAGCTTGGTAGGATTTGAGTTTGCATGTTATGCACTTAGGACTTTGTAAAGACTCAATAATTGGTAGCTAAAAACAAAACAAGAACTGCAAAAAAGATAGTCTTTCTTGTACATCATCCTTCCTCCATTCCCCCAACAAGCTGAGCCAGGAGAGGGTAAGGAGACATCCTTGGACAAGTATTCCTAAGCTCTATTCCAGACCCACAGAAGGGCTTCTCCCACTTCAAATCCCTTCTTACCTTTTCACCTGTCCTGGACTCTTGTCTTGATATCCTGAAATTCCTTCCCCCATCACAACCATGCGGGGGTGGAGTGGAGGAAATAGGGGTTTGTGGGCCAGGGACAAGGACTTAAGCTTTCTGTAAATCCCTGTTCTAGGGTTGAGTCCTTTACTGGTGATGGTAGAAGGTCAAGTGTGAGGTCACAGTAATTTCAGGGCCTAGAGATTGAGCGAACAATAGTCTTGTGGAGGAGGCATTGACAGGACAGTGGGCCTCCTATGCTGCCTTCTTCCTTGGTCCCCTGTAAGAGAAAGCACCTCCCTCAACCTGCTCCACCGTCCCTTCTGTCCATTCTGCTGCCTTGTCTTTACTTCTGGTAGCCCCAGCTCAGAGCAAGCCTGGGGACCCATTGAGCATCTCCCTGCAACTCCCTCTTGGAAGTGGGGTGGGGTGGAGTGGGCAGAGGACTGGCTAAAATTGGGATGTAAGGGCACGAGATCGGGTGCCTGAGCTCTCTGGTGGCCCACGTCCTCTGCCTCCACCCTAGGGCCGACAGTTCCCCAAACATCGGGGGAGCTGGGGCTGAGCCTGGGGGCGCCACTGCCTCTGTTCCTTTAAGGAGCCGCTGTTTAGCATTCCTGCCGCTGCCGCTGCCGCTGCCTGCCTCTGCGCGCTGATTGGCTGGAATCTACTGAGAAGGGAGCCAGGGAGAGATGCTCTTGACTCCACTCAGATCCATCCTGGGGACCAGAGCAGAAGCGGTCCTCGCAGCACCCAGTCTCTGCTTGGGCTCCCGCTTTTTCTTTGCCGCTGGGCCTCGGCCCAGGAGCCACGACGGGCGACACGGAGCCGCCAGTGCTGGAGGGGGAGCCGTGGGTGCGGGGCAGCGTGGGGGCTGAGGCCCCGGGACGCCCGCCCGGCCCCAGGCCCCGCTCCGCCCGGGCGCCCCCACGGGTGCCCCCCCCTTCTTGGTCCGAGCAGTGTGAGTGTGCCCGGGAGCCCAGCGGCGGCGGCGGCGGTGGCGGCGGCGGCGTGGAAACCGGCGTGGGCTGGGGGGTCCGAGCTGCGGGGGGCAGTGCCATGCACAAGCACCAGCACTGCTGTAAGTGCCCTGAGTGCTATGAGGTGACCCGCCTGGCCGCCCTGCGGCGCCTCGAGCCTCCAGGCTACGGGGACTGGCAGGTCCCAGACCCCTATGGGCCAGGTGGGGGCAACGGGGCCAGCGCGGGCTATGGGGGCTACAGCTCCCAGACCTTGCCCTCGCAGGCGGGGGCCACCCCCACCCCTCGCACCAAGGCCAAGCTCATCCCCACCTGCCGGGATGTGGGGCCGGTGCCTCCTAAGCCGGTCCCGGGCAAAAGCACCCCCAAACTCAACGGCAGCGGCCCCAGTTGGTGGCCCGAGTGCACCTGCACCAACCGGGACTGGTATGAGCAGGTATGGACCAGCGGAGGTGGGAGCGGTGGGGCAACCCAGGAGGGCTGGGGAGTGGGGGTCCAGGGGACCGGGGTGCAGTAGGGGTCGCTGGGGCTCCAAGCCTGTGGACCCCGAGCCCTAGCATTGCAACTGGGCAAAGAGAGGCGGTGGGAAATATGTGGTTCCCTGAGTATGTCTGTTTGGGGGTCTCCATTAGAAGGGGATTGGGAGGAGCCGTGTGTGTCAGGGGGTAAAGGCATGGCGGAGAAGCACATTTTCCTGTGTGGGGGAATTGGGTTTGTCTCAGTGTGGGGGTTTGGCAATGTCTCTGTGTCTGGCAGGGGGCGGGAGGTTCTGCGGGGGCTGTGTGTGGTGTGTGTCTCCACAGGAGGGGAGGAGGGGGCATGGTGCTCTGCGTAGGGGGGACATATGTGTGTGTATGTATGTTGGGGTGTGTGGAGGAAGGCCATGGAGCTGCTGTGAATCCGTGTGGAGGAGCCCATGTGCCCAGCTTGCTGAGCTTCATCCCTCGATGCCATGAGTCCCTCTCCGTCCCAGTCCCTTTGTGTGTGGATGTGCACATGGACGTGTGGAGATGTCTCTCTAAATGTGGAGATGTCTCTGTAGAGGAGGCTGCAGGGGTGGCTGTGTTTGTGTGTGTGGCTGCATGTATATATGTGTGAGCATGTGGCTGCAAGTGTGCACGCGTGTGTCTGGTGTGTGTATGTGTGTGTGTGTGTGTGTGTCTGGTGAGAGGCGCTTGACAGGCAAGGGAGGGGAGGGGAAGGAGGCGAGAGACACGTCCCAAGCAAGGCTTAGAGGCTGCTGAGAAGGACGGACTCTTTTGTCCAAGCAGCTCTGAAGTGTGTGTGCTGGGGTTGGGGGGGGGGGATTTGAAGGAACTGAAGCAAGCTTCCTGGCTGTAGAGCAGGCATGGTGCCTGGACCCGGCAAGGGGCAGCTGCCCTGGTGCAGGGACTGGCCCCAGTGGGGCATGTCTCCCTTGGGTACCTCCAGATGTGAGAGAGCTTAGCCCCCCAGCCCTGACTTGGCACAGCTTGGGAGCCCCTGGGTGCTGGGCACAACTCCGGCTTCCACTCCCAGCCTAAACTGCCAGCTTAGAAAATGGAAGGAGCATCTGTGGGAGAAGCAGCAAAATGGAGGCTGGGCTGGCAGAGCCAGGTCCCTGGCATGAAAGGCGGAGGGCCTGTCTAGTTATCCAGCTCTGCAGCTCCCAGGGTGGGGAGAGAGGAAGAGGAGGCTTTGCTGTCGAGGGCAGGTGATGACTGCCCCAAGCTGGTGACCGTTCTGGCTGCCTCTGTCCTCTGGGGATAGGATGTGCTCTCACTCAGAGGCAAAGGTGGGGACTTCCTGGGGAGAAGAGCCCTCGGTTCTGGCTTTCTGTCTGTCCACACTTACTGCTTCCCCACATCCCTTGCCTTGGCCTCTTGCCCTCTCCAGCGAGTCCCTCTCTCTCCTTTGCCCTCTCTGTCCCGCAGGCCTTTCCCTTGCAAACACCCTCTTATGCTTGTCCTGCCTGGTTGGGAGACAGGTGCCAATCCCAAGCTGGGCCGGTTGGCCAAGGTTTATTTGCCAGGGCTGATCCCTGGATGGCTCCTGGGCCTGAGAGCAAGGTCCCTGAGTAGGGGTGGGGTGGCGGCTAGAGGGTGGACTGCTGGGAACTGGAAGCCTCTGGGTGCCAGTTGGGCTGGGCTTGAGGCATGGCTTGTCACATGTGGGAACATATGGTACACCGAATGCACACAAGAGCCACATGGGTGTCCTTTTGCTTGTGTGTCTGTCGCATGGTACTTAAGGCAGGTGTGTTGGTTTTGGGTCTCCAAAGAGCCTTCAGTTCTTCCTCCTGGGGTCACAGACCAGGGTAAGGCTGCAGCTGGAGTCCTCCCACCAACTCCCAGAGCTGCAGGGCCAGCCCAGAAATGGTGGAGGCATGACGAGCTAGTCCTCCCCCCTCCTCCTCTCTGCTTCTTCAAGCCAAAGCTGTGTGTGGTGGAGGTGGGATGGGGTGAGCAGAACAGGACATGTGGAGGAGCCCCAACCCTGGTTTCCAGCTCCCCCTGCTGAGGCGGAGGCCAGAGGTAAGGGAAGGGACAGCATAGCCAGAGAAAGGTGGGGGAGGGGTGCCAGGATACCTGAGGAGGTAGGCAAGAGGGCTTCTCCGTTCTTGGAGATGAGAGTGGGAGCCAGCAAGCAGGTGCTACTTGTCTGTCCAGAATCACATTTTCACTTGACAAAGGGACACACACATGTCCTGTCTGGGAGGCCATCTCTGTGGGTTGGTCAAATCACCCCTGTTTCTGAGCCTTTCCCTTGCCTCTTCTCTCATGGCTACTGCATACTAAAGACCATGGACTCTGCTGCCAATCAGTCTGTGGGTCACTGACTTCTCCCTCATGGGGAGTCTTGTCCACCCCACTCCAGTCCCACCCTTGGCTTTGGCTCTGACTCCTGACCAGATCCCACCCTCGCCCTTTCTGCTGGGAAACACAAAGGGCTCAAGACCAAAAGTCCCTTGGTAGAAAATGGATTAGGACTTTGACTGCTTCTGCCTATTTGAGGAATTGGGTTCCTGGAGTCCAAGAAGGAAGTGTAAGTGAAGATTCACGAGGTGCTCTAAAGGGGGGCAATTGTCCTTTTTCCCATGAGCTCTGCTGGGGGACGGGGATGAGTGATCAAAGCATCAGTTGCCCTAAGAGCGTACAGTAATGAACAGAACACCTAGAGATCCCATTGCTCTGCCACTAACTCCCAGTGTACCCTTAGGCACATCCCATGTCCTCTCTGGGCCTCAGTGTCACCTTCTGTCACATGAAGGGGGTTGGACAAGATGATGTCTGCTGTCCTTTCAGTTTGGACACAGTGGGAATCTATGATCCCCAAGTCAGAGAGAACTGTGGTTCAGAAAGGGAGGGGCTCTCTGTCTACACCACTGGGTATCCCCTATGGACGCTGGGTGTGGCATGGTTTGCCCTCCATGCTCCATCTGTGCCATCCCCCTTAGGCCAACCCTGCATCCCTCCTAGTGAACCCTGAGGCCCTGAAGCCCAGCCTTTCGGTGAGTGCACCACTGGCTGGCTCAGTCTCAGACAATTGATCTGGGCTAAATGAGCGGCTGGGTTTGGCCTGATATGGTTGGAAGCAAAGCAGGGGTTGGGGGGTGAGTGGGGAGCGGCCTTTTCCGGATCAGCCTTTCCTCATCTGTGGCCAAGAGGTGACCTGGGGTGTACTCGGGCTCCTCTACTCTGTGGGAGTAGGGGAGGAGGCAGGTTGACCAAGGGGCAGATGGCTGGGAGGTCAGAGGGCACTAAGGGAACTGCCTGTGTCTCCCTCTAGGTGAATGGCAGCGATGGCATGTTCAAATATGAGGAAATTGTACTTGAGCGGGTGAGTCTGCCAGTGGGGAGAGGCAGAAAGGGGAGAGGGTTGGAGCCAGGAGAGGAGAGACACCTGAATCATGATTTCAAGACCCATGGGGGGACTTGCATTAAGAGAATGGAGAAACAGTGGCCCTCAGAGGCTGCTTTGATGCATCAATCAATCAACCACTAACAAATAATTGACCTTGCTCACTGAGGCCTGGGGAAATGGGAAGGGGATGGGTTTCCCGGAATGGTTAGCAGAGCCTGGTTTTCTGACAGATGTGCCCAGCCTGCCATGACCCCTTCTGAGGCCTGGAGAACTCGCTCGGGGACATAAGGGGAGATAAGGTACCCGGAAGTCTCCTTTGTGCCTTCAGAGTGAACAGACTGTGCCTTTCCACCCACTTCTGCAGGGCAACTCTGGCTTGGGCTTCAGTATCGCAGGTGGCATCGACAATCCTCATGTCCCTGATGACCCTGGCATCTTTATTACCAAGATTATCCCTGGTGGAGCAGCTGCCATGGATGGGAGGCTGGGGTGAGATGGCCTGGAAGCAGGGTTGTGGGTGGCAGGGACAGGATAGAGATGAGAGGAGGGAGGAGGGCTGGCCTGGCAGGATGACCCTTCCATCAGATCTGAGAGGGGAGGGGACAGAGAAGGGGAGGACAGAAAAGTGGGAGGAAGTGGGAGAGGGGGTGGGGGGGCACAGTGTCATGCCTCTTGGGCTTCCCCCGCAGGGTGAATGACTGTGTGCTGCGGGTGAATGAGGTGGACGTGTCGGAAGTGGTGCACAGCCGGGCAGTGGAAGCGCTGAAGGAGGCAGGCCCTGTGGTGCGATTGGTGGTGCGGAGGCGACAGCCCCCACCTGAGACCGTCATGGAGGTCAATCTGCTCAAAGGGCCCAAAGGTGCGGCCCTCCAGGTTCCTGTGCTCTAGTCAGAGCCCTAGGCCCCAGATCCCACCAGCCCCCATTGGGAATTGGAAGGGAATGGCCTTGCTCCTTGTCTGACTTCCCCCTGTTCCAACTCACAGCCTGCTTTTTAGACCTCAGGCCTCACCCTTACTCATCTCGGGATGGCAGCTTAGCATTTGGGATTCCCTGGGGGAGCTCCTGTGGGGCCAGTGTGTTGGCTGGGGGAGGGGGCATAGATTTGGGATCAAGAACACTTTAACCTCTCCTTGTGCCCCTCTCCCACCCCCTACTGGCTCCCGCTTAGGCCTGGGTTTCAGCATTGCTGGGGGCATTGGCAACCAGCACATCCCAGGAGACAACAGCATCTACATCACCAAGATCATTGAGGGGGGTGCTGCTCAGAAGGATGGACGCCTACAGATTGGGGACCGGCTGCTGGCGGTGAGACAGATTTCACGGGGATGCCCAAATTGTAGGGTAGGGAGGAGGAGCTCCAGCACCCCTCACTCCGCCTAAACCTCACTCAGGGATGAGGCATCATGGGGGAATTTCAAGAGTTATTATCTGTGTTGTGTTTGCCCAGACTCAAAGACCCTACTTCTTTCTGTGGCCGGGGTCCCCTCACTTGCCCTATCCCCTACCTCCTGCCTCTGCTCCTCACAGCACTATACTTGGGCCTCTGTTAGCACTGTTGAATTTCACTGAAAGGGCATCCCTCAGATTCCCTGGAGAAGCCTCTCCCTCTCCCAAGTCCCAGCCTGAGGCTTTTCCTCTTCTAGGTGAACAACACCAATCTGCAGGATGTGAGGCACGAGGAAGCTGTGGCCTCACTGAAGAACACATCTGATATGGTGTATTTGAAGGTGGCCAAGCCAGGCAGCCTCCACCTCAATGACATGTACGCTCCCCCGGACTACGCCAGCAGTATGTACTCATCAACCCCTGTCCCTGAACTAAAGCTCTGTCCCCTGGTTTCTGGAGGGAAGTAGTTCATATCCCTTGTTAAGCGAGAGCAAGCAGCTTTGCTCAGTGGTGGCATCATAGCAGCCAATAAAGTTTATCTGAGTGCCATTATTGTTAATTGAAAACTTTGCTCAGTACCCCACCATGAAGACTTGCCATAGAGTTAGTATTTGCAATTTTTGACAATTTCTACAGAGAGTGAATTTTAAAAAGAGGAAAGAGAGAAGCTGCAGAGGATAGTGCTCAAAGCTGAGTCCAAATCCCAGCTCTGTCCCTTAGAGCTGGATGCCCTTGGACAAGTCCCTTTCACCGGTCTTTTGTTTCCTCTTTGGCAAAAGGGAGTTAACGATGTATGTGCTGCCTTCCTCATAGGACTGCTGCAAGGATCAAATGAGATCATGGACGAGAAAGCCCTTGGAAAACTGTATTAGGCTATAGAGATGTGAGGGATTATTATTAGTCACACTTCTAGTCATGTCTTTCTTTGTAGACTGCCTTGACTTCAGCTCTTTCTAAGACTCACAGGAGTGAGCCAAGGATTTAGAAAGGGACTGCGGAGGAGGAACCCTGGGTGGCGGGTGGATGGAGTGGGGAGGTGCGGCCTGAGGAATCAGCATCCCTTGGTCTCTTTTGCACCTGAAAGGAGGTGTGGGGGAAAGTCCTTGGAGGGGTTTAGGGAACCTGCCTGGACCAGTCTCTGAACTTTTCTCTCCCTTTCTTGATTCCAGCTTTTACTGCCTTGGCTGACAACCACATAAGCCATAATTCCAGCCTGGGTTATCTCGGGGCTGTGGAGAGCAAGGTCAGCTACCCTGCTCCTCCTCAGGTTCCCCCCACCCGCTACTCTCCTATTCCCAGGCATATGCTGCCTGAGGAGGACTTCACCAGGTAAGACCACCCCCCCAACACCCCATTCAATCTACCCAGGAGTGGGGGAGGGGAAGAATCCGTTTCTGGCCGGCCACAGCCTTCCTTGTAGTATGGCAAAGAGGATAAGGCCCTCATTACTCCCGGCTTTGGGATCCCAGGCCCTCTCTCAGGCCTTGGGGACCTAGAGAGGGACAGAGGTGGCTGCAGAGACAAGTTCTACCATCAGGGGGCGTGCCAAGTGAGTGGCCCCGGTCCAAAAGTGCAGATAGAGGATGGGGTGGAGCGTTTAGGGGGCTGAGGAGGTGAGGGCAGCAGAGTTTCCTGCCCTGAGATAGTTGCAGCCTTCTCTGCTGCAACCATTTCAAATTAGAAAAGAGAGCAGTTCAGTCGGTGGGGTTGGCGGAACTCTGACCGGCCTAGTGGCCTCGCCGGCAACTGCCCCGCCCCACTGGCGGCGGCGGCGGCGGCTGCGCGGGGCCTGGAACTGGTCGGGCCGGCCGGGGTTCCGGGGGACAGGTTTGCAGGGTGGGGCCCCGGAGGCTGGCGGGCAGGCAGCAGTGGAGCCGGAAGGGTAGGCGGCCGGGGGAAAATCAGAGGGGCTATGGAGAGGGCCCTCAAGTTCTCGGGCTCCGGCTTGGCCATGGGCTTGGGCTCCGCCTCGGCCTCGGCCTGGAGGAGGGCTTCGCAGAGGTGGGCCTGGCCACTCCGCTCCCTGCGGCCCGGAGGGGATGCCAGGTAGGAGTGGAGGACTAGGAGCAAGAGCATCCGAGACTCAGGGAGGGAGCCTCACCCCTGAGACTGGGAGCAGAAAGGAGGAATCTTGCTTGGGGCTTTGGGCTTCTCCAAGGAAGGATGCTTGTAACAAGTGAAGGCAGTGGGCCGGGAATGTGCGCTGGGAGTTGGGCTGATGACACTGTGACCTTTTACGGAGGGCTTCCTTAGATGTGGTTAGTTTTGCTCGCATTTTTCATGTACTTGTCTGCTCTCTTCAGTTCGGCTTCTAAGCTCCTTTTGGGGACCTGGGGTCCCCCTAAGAGCCCAGGTGCTGCAACCCCCGGTGGCTACATAGTGTTAGCTGCTGATTAAATATGTTGTTAGGGCAGCAGGTAGGAGGGGTCATAGCTGATGGGTGGAATTTTGAGACTGCAGAAGAGTATCTGTGAAGTAAGTGTGCACATCCTGTGGGTGGTGAGTGCAATCAACCCCAGGGTGACTGCACGCCCCTAACTGCTTCCTCTTCTTGTGGCCCACCAGGGTCCATCACACAGGTTGGTAGGATAGCAGAATCTGGGAAGGAAGAGGACCAGTGAGTGGGCTCTGAGATTTGGTCTCCGGAGTTCAGGTTAGGGATTTGTTGACCTGAGAGAGTAGGGGACTGTCCACTGGGAAGTTGACTGCAAGCCCTCAGGAAGGAGGGAGGGAAGAGGAACTGAAACTTGGCACCTGACAGAACAGCAGCCAAGCAGGTTTCAGGAGACAAAGGGAGGCTCAGGTTATCATACATAGGGAACCACGTCCTTACTCCCTACAGCAAGTATGGACCTTGTTCCAGGCTGGCCCTCAAAGTACAACAGCTCATGTCTACCTAGTCCTGACTCCTCCACTCCTTTCCCACCAGAGAGCCTCGCAAGATCATCCTGCACAAAGGCTCCACAGGCCTGGGCTTCAACATCGTAGGAGGAGAGGATGGAGAAGGCATTTTTGTCTCCTTCATCCTGGCAGGAGGCCCAGCTGACCTGAGTGGGGAGCTGCGCAGGGGAGACCGGATCTTATCGGTGAGGAGACAAAGGAGAGGTGGGAGTATGGGAACTGTGCCAGTCTAAAATGGAGACTGGGAGTCCTTCCTCCGAGGAATGCTTCTTGAGTTGAGGCGACGGCTAAGGACTGGAGAAAACTTACCTTGTTTTTATAGACATCCTGAGTGAGTGACAGGGTCCAGGACCAGACTTATCTTTGCGGAGGAATGGAATGCCTCTTAGATCTTAACGCTGATTGGACTTCGACCTTTATGAAGATAATTATTATAGTAGAGTTACTCCTCCTAACTACTAGTGCAGAGGACCCCCTTTCTTGCTTTTGGGGTGGCTCACAGCTTCTCTCTTTGGACAGGTGAATGGAGTGAACCTGAGGAATGCAACTCATGAGCAGGCTGCAGCTGCTCTGAAACGGGCCGGCCAGTCAGTCACCATCGTGGCCCAGTACAGACCTGAAGGTAGGAGAAGGGAAGGTGGGAAGAGCTAATCTGGGGGAGTGAGACTTACCCTATTATGTGTTGGCTTTTTGCCATCCTAGGTAACAAAGCCACTTGACCGGGTCCCTTCTACTCTAGGGCAGTAACCTCTTCCTCTGTCCTTTTCCTTCTGGATAGGTGTTGGTTTGGGCGGCTTGGAAGCATCAATTAAGGCTGTGCTCAGAGCCTGCTGGTGTGGGCTGCAGTTCAGGAGAAGGCCAGTAGTGGGCAGCAGCCTAGGGGAAGCAGCATCCCGAGATTAGGGCGACTGGAAAAAGGGGTGGGGGCGGAAGGCTCACAGGAGAAGACTGGGAACTGTGTGCCCTGGAAGAGGAGAGCTGCTCTTGGTTACAAGGACCTCAAGTACAAGAGATCCGACCTCTTAAGAGATCTTGAGCCAAACCTCTGTGATCCCCTACTCCACTCCCCTTATGTAAAAGACTGTGAAAGACCCATAAGCAAGCTGAAAAGGTGATACTAAGCCCTTGGGGTAGGCGATCTGAGGTCGACTCCCTCCCCTCCGGAGGGCCTTCTTTGTATTCTCTGTGAGCAGTCCTTGGCTGGGGCGAATGGGCGGGGCAGGTCAGACAAATAAAGGCATTTGATTGGCTGGGGCCAACCGAGGCCCAGGTGCCGAGGTGAGCCGCGGGAAGGCGCGCCCTAGCCTGCGGGCCGGCGGAGTGGCCATTGGCCGGCTGAGCGCGGCCTCCAGCCGCATGCCCCGCCCCCTGACCCAGGCGATGGGCGGCGGGCGCCCCTCCTTTCCCCACTCGCGCGCCTCAGGCGTCTCCTCCTCCTCCTCCCTCCTCCCCCTCCTCTCTCCTCCCCTCCTCCCGCGCGCCCCGCTTTGTGTCCGTGGTCTCCCGCGCGGGACAGAGGGACCGGCCGGAGCTGGCGCTTTCTCAGCACTAGACCTGGACTCTAACCCAGCGCCAGGTGAGGTGGGGCGGACGGGGGTCAGGCCCCCTCGCAGTCCCCCTAACCTCTCTACAGCTCTGTTCTCAGCCTCTTTTCCAACACTGCGTCCCCCAACTCTGCCCTCTCCCCCGAATGCCTTCGTCGCGTGCCCCCAACCTCCTTCTGAGACCCTCCTCAAGGCCCCTCGGAGCGCCGCGCGGGGCTCAGCCCCCGCTCACCCCACACTGGGCCCAGTCTGGCCTTCACCTCTTGGCCACCACCTCTCTCCCACCGCGAGCTGTGCCCCCTTCTCGCCCCAGGGCCTCCGTCCTGTTGCAGCCCCTTTCCTGCCGGCTGCTGCGCCCCCAAGCAGCTCCCTAATCCCTTGCGCCAGAGGAATTTTCTAAATCTTCCCCTCCCCGACACGCATTTCTCCACCCAACCTGGCCACCTCGGAACAGCCGCGACCGGCTTGGTATTCAGCCCCCTCCCTTTTGTTTGCTAGGGATTCGTACCATTCCCGACTTCTTTTGCCTCCCCCTCTCCTTTGTCCCCTAGGGCTGCAGCGCCTGGGCTCCTGGGACACCAAGGCCCTATGGGCCGGTTACTAAGGTGGAGGAAGGGACTGACCTCTCCCTAGCAGGTGCTCTAGTTCCGCGATGAGAAGGGGAGCGGCTGGGAGCCCTGTAGCCAAGCCTAGAGGGATTGAAAGCGCCTACCTTTGTCCTTTCCGTTCCCCTCCCCCCATGCTCCTTCACTGCCTCAAGAGCCTGAAGGGAAAGAAGAGAGGGCCTGTGACCTTTTCCGCGAGGCTCTTCTGATCGGGGACAAAAGTGTAGGGAGGTAACTCACCGGAGAAATGTTGTTGGTCTGAGGTAATGGGAAAGAGGGATGCAAATGGACACTTTGAGTCATTTCTCTCCTTGTTTGGTTTTCAGCTTACTGATGGGGAACGCACCTTAGGGTTATTGTTTTTTTATGATTTATGTATGTGCTGTTCGCTTTCCAGTACAGAGCTAACCGTCTGGTTTTTATTAGCAACTAATATTTATGCATTTCATGCCCACAACTTAGACAACACGGGTTCTGCAAAGAAATGGTTTTTCTTGCATATTCCTGTGTGTATGTTGTAGGAGAAATTGATGTTTCTTTCGGTTTTGCTCTCTGATGTTGGGCACATGGAAACAATACTGTGAAAGTGTGTGGTGCGGGTATGCTGGAAACTAGTGACTACATATTTCTATGACTTGTTGGGGAATGCAACTGGTTTGCATAAAAAGCTGCAAGTTGTCCAGGGTAAGGGGATTCCTGCAGTGTTTATTGATCTCTGAGCATATTTCTGAGAGTTCATAACGTAGGTTGAGGTGCTGTCTTATGCTAATTCTTTCTACCACTTGCCAAAAAGGCCTTTCTTCTCTTAGGATTTAGGTGAACCACTGTTGTGAAGGCTCTGCCACCTCAATCAATCTTACTTCCTCCTTTGGTTTGGTAAATCCAGGAAGTCCCCAACACCCAAAAGGTTTTTTTTCCCTTTTGAAAACAGATCCCTGGAGACTGGTCCGGAGGGACTGTCAAGCATTCTGTGTTGGATTCTAAATTTTCTTTGAAAAAGTGCTAGTTTTTTAAAATAAGGACTCCATGTTGACCAATTTATAAATAAGTGTGGTTCTTCAGAGGATTTGCATCATGGTGGGTATTTACAAAATTAATAATCCAAATATATGTGTATGTGGGTTGGCAAGAGACTTTGCATGTGATTGGCCAAGTAAGTGTTCATTATTTGGATTTTTTTTTCACATGAATGTGAGACCTGGAAAGTATTAAGTGGCCCAATTTCTCATTGGAAATACTGAAACAGTGACAAGAGAGCCAAGACATAACTTGCCTAAGAAGGGATAGTTGCCAAGGGTCAGCATCAGAGGGTCAGCAATTAGTTTAATCCTGAGGTCTACCAGTTGGGACAGACCATGCTGTGAACACCTGAGGAACCTAACACCTAGTTAACAGTAGAGGAGCAGCTGGGTGTGGTGGCTCATGACTGTAATCCCACCACTTTGGGAGGCCAGGCCGGTGGGTCACTAGGTCAGGAGTTCAAGACCAGCGTGGCCAACATAGTGAAACCCCGTCTCTACTAAAAAATACAAAAAATTAGCCAGGTGTGGTGGTGGGTGCCTATAATACCAGCTACTCTGAAGGCTGAGGCAGGAGAATCGCTTGAACCTGGGAATTGGAGGCTGCAGTGAGCCGAGATCATGCCATTGCACTTCAGCTAGGGCAACAGTGCAAGACTCCGTCACAAAAAAAAAAAAAAAAAAAAAAAAAAAAAAAAAACCAAAAAAAAAAAAAAAAAAAAAAAAAAAACAGTGGAGGAGCAATGGGAAGGAGACTAGGGAAATAACAGGAGAGACTAGGAAAAGTGTGATGGAAAGAAAGATGGATGTTAAAGGGAAGGTTAAAGTGATCTCCATGGTGGCCTCTGAGGCACCCTTGCCAAACCAGTGCAGTCTGTACCTAGATAGCCTTTAGCATGAGAGCTTAAAAAAATAGGTTTGACTAATTAGAACAATCAGAGTAAGACAATTTTTCTCCCTTTTAAAATGGTGTTATTGAGATATAAGTCATTTATCATGCAATTCTCTCATTGAGGTATATACTTCAGTGGCTTTTAGGTATAGTTGTGCCTCCATCACCACAGTAAGTTTTAGAACCTTTTTTGTGTGTGCGCAAGACAGGGTCAGGCTCTGTTGCCCAGGTTGGAGTGCAGTAGTGCAACCTCTGCCACTTAGGCTTAAGCCATCCTCCCACCTCAGCCTCCTAAGTAGCTGGGACTACAGATGTATACCATCACGCCTGGCTAATTTTTGTATTTTTTGTAGAGATGGGGTTTCACCATGTTGCCCAGGCTGGTCTTAAACTCCTATGCTCAAGCATTCTTACTGCCTTGGCCTCCCAAAGTGCTGGGATTACAGATGTGAGCCACCATGTCCAGCCTAAATTTTGTATTTTTAGTAGAGACGGGGTTTCACCATGTTGCCCAGGCTGGTTTTAAACTCCTGAGCTCAAGTGATCCACCCTTCTCAGGCTCCCAAAGTGCTGGGATTGCAGGCATGAGCCATCGCTTCTGACCTAGAACATTTTCATTACCCCTCTTCTTTTAATACATAAAAGGTGTGCAAGCATTTGAAAGATGATGGGTTAGGACAATTGCTTCCTAATGTTTCTCCCCTGGACACTTAAAGGCTGGTGGCAACTTGAGAATGCTCTAAGTGTGAGATTCTTTTTTTTATTTGTTAATTTATTTACAGAGACAGGTCTCACTATGTTGCTCAGGCTGGCCTCGAACTCCTGGCTCAAGTGGTTCTCCCACCTTGACCTCCCAAAGCACTGGGATTATAGGCGTGAGCCATAGTGCCCAGCCAAGATTCTTTCATATATCTGGTTTGCTTAATGTGGGTTTAACCCATAATGAAGTTTAGGAACCGTGTCTTTCTATTTGAACTTTGTATTGTGCCTAGCATGGGTGCTTTACAGGTGTTTTTATGATGAGGCTTTGGAAAATATTAAAATAGAAATAGAATTGGTAAATGATAAGATACCACAGTGAGAGATGCTACTTAATGGTTTCACTCCTGATTGCTCCAAACGATTGTGGACACAGCAGTCCTACCTATTAGCTAAAAATAGCATGATCTTCTTGGACATGTATAATACTGCTTAAAATTCAATTGAAAATTTAAACGACTGGCTCTCGGCAAAGGCTCTCTTACAATCTGTTCTAAAATGAAAAATATTTTTCTGTGACTGTGGAATTGCCCCATCAAGGGAAGGATGGGTTATGTGTTACAACATTTTGAGATCTCCTACATTTTCCCCATAGTGACTTTATGTCAACCTCTGTTTATAAACTGAGCTAGTATTTTTCTTGAAAACCCTTTTGTTTTTAGAGTAGAAACTGATCTCAAAATCAGGAGGTGAGCCAGAAATTGGTCATTAAGGTAGCTAAACTGAGAAATGATTCTTTGTGACCAGTCTTTTCAGGAATGTAAATTCAGGCAGGCTGGGGGTACAGGGAGTGAGAGAGAATGAGAGTTTTTCCGTAAGTTATTTTAAGGTGCTGAATAAGCATACTTTTACCATGGAAACACCTTTTTGTAAAGCCTGCAAGAGTTAGAGATCAGTGGTAATAATAACTTGAAAGCATAAAAAAGATATTTTCCCTATAACATTTAAGTAACCATTCCATCTCCCCCTTTTTGAGAATGAAAGATGTAAACATAACTGCTATCCTCTCAGCATGATCTGTCTTGAAAGCACAAAGGTGACAGTATACACCAAGGCAGGGAATCAAAGTTCTGAAATTCCTATTGCCATCCTAAAAGAAGGCAAGGTAATGAAGAAAGAAAATGATTTCATATCATCAGCATTTGTATACTGGGAACAATTTGAAGGCAGCTAGTATTACATTTCTCTTTGTGTCTCCAGCATCTAGTATGGAGCCTGGAACATAGTTTTTTGACCTGAATTATTATCTCTGTTTCAGATACTTTTATAAGCATTAGTCTTCAGAATATCCCTGTGGATTAGGTGGTATTATCCCCATTTTACAAATGACGAAAGTGAGGATCAGAGTGGTTGAGTGACTTGCTCAGGGTCACACAGTCTGTAAGGGACAGAATAAAAGTTTGAGTGCAGATTTCTAGATAACTTGAGTCCAGGGCTTTTGTCACTAGGCCACAACTATCTCCCTACCCAGATACATCTGGCTACAGCAGAAGATATCACTCTGAGACTCTTCAAGTGCCAGAAGCTGTCAACAAATGGATTAAAAACAGACTTCAAAATCTAAGCTTTTTAGTTTTCATGACCGTAAATTCCTGCCCCAAAGGAAGAAATAACTTGAGGGTAGATGGCCTGCTGGGAAGCCTGAGGGGAGATCCCTTCTCCTGCAGAAGGAAAGTGGATTTAGGAAGACTACCAGGGGATGATACTGTTGAGGGAACCCCAAGAAGAGCCAAAAGATGGGAGTTGATTTGCCTCACTTAATAATAAATGTGTGTAGGCTTAAGAATATTAATGGAATAAGCAAGCATTTTTTAATTCTTCAAGTGAAATGGAGTTGTATTTGTCATTCATTTTTTATGACCCTATGTTTCACTCATTTAAGAGTATACTTCAGTGGTTTTTAGAGTGTTCACAGAGTTGTGCAACCATCACCACAATTGATTTTAGAATTTTAATCACCCCAGTACCCTTTAGCTGTCACCCTTCATCTCCCCATCCCCCTCCTGCCTAAGCAAGCACTAATCTATTATACTTTCTGTTTCTATGGATTTGCCCATTCTGGACATTGGATATAACTACATTTATATAATGTGGTCTTTTGTGACTGGCTTCTTTTACTTAGCATAATATTGTCAAGGTTCATCTGTGTTGTACATGTATCAATACTTCATTCCTTTTTATGGCCGAATAATATGGATTATTCATATATGCATTATCACATTTTGTTTATTATATGGATATATTACATTTTATTTACCGGTTGATGGACATTTGGGTTATTTTCACTTTTTGGCTATTATGAATAATGCCCTGGGAACATCTGTGTGCAAGTTTTTGCATGGACATGTCTATATTTCTCTTGGGTATATATACTTATGAGTGGAACTGCTGGATCATAGGACAACTCTGACCTTTTGTGGAATGGCCAGGCTGCTTTCCACATTTAGGCTGCAACATTTCACATTCTCACCAGTAGTGTGTAAGGGTTCTAATTTCTCCACATCATCCCCAACACTTGTTATTGTCAGTCTTTTTGATTTTTGCCATCCTGGTAGGTGTGAAGTGGTATCTAATTGTGGTTCTGATTTGCATTTTCCCTGATGGTCAATGTTGTGCATTTTTTTCATGTGCTTATTATTTGCTGTTCACTTTTGTTTAGCTTGGTCGCCTGATTTGATTCTCTTGATTCTCTGTTTCCAAATTGACTTGAGAACAGAGCAAACCAACTATGCTATTAGGCAACTACAAAGAATCAGGAAGATAAGTACTTCTCACTCTGACTGCTTTGCGTGCTGGAGGGGCTTAAGGCTTTGGGCATAGATAATTTTAGCTTAGGAATGCTGATCTGATAAAAATGGTAGGGCCCTCCCCCTCCCTTTTTTTTTTGAGACAGAGTCTTGTTCTGTCACCCAGACTGGAGTGCAATGGCATGATCTTGGCTCACTGCAACCTCTGCCTCCTGGATTCAAGGGATTCTCCTCCCTCAGCCTCCCGAGTAGCTGAGATTACAGGCGCCTGCCATCATGCCTGGCTAATTTTTATATTTTTGTAGAGACGAGGTTTCATCATGTTGACCAGGCTGGTCTTGAACTCCTGACCTCAGGTGATCTGCCTGCCTTGGCCTCCCAAAGTGCTGAGATTACAGGCATGAGCCACTGTACCTGGCCAGGGACCTACCTTTTTAACAAAAAATTGCTGATTGAGATATAATTCACATGCTACAATGCACTCATTTAAAGTGTACAGCAATTTTTAGAATTTTTAGAGTTGCGCAACTGTCACTACAATGAATTTTAGAACATATGCATCACCCCAAAAAGGAGCCCAGACCCCATTAGCAATCACTCCTCATTCCCCCCACAGCCCTAGACAACTACTGATCTACTTTCTGTTTTCATAAAGTTGCCTATTCTGGGCAGTTCATATAAATGAAATCATGCAATATGTGGCCTTTTGTGTTTGGCTTCTTTAGCTTAGTGTAATATTTTCAAGATTAATGTGCGTTATAACATGTATGAGTACTTAGTTCCTTTTTCTTTCTTTCTTTTTGATTTTGAGACAAGAGTCTCACTCTGTCACCCAGGCTGGAGTGCAGTGGCGTGATCTCGCCTCACTGCAACCTCCACCTCCCAGGTTCAAGTGATTCTGCTGCCTCAGCCTCCTGAGTAGCTGGGACTACAGATGTGCGCCACCACACCTGTCTATTTCTTGTATTTTTGGTAGCAACAGGGTTTCACCGTGTTAGCCAGGCTGGTCTCGAGCTCCTGACCTCAGGTGATCCACCCACCTTGGCCTTCCAGCCTCCCAAAGTGCTGGGATTACAGGCATGAGCCACCACGTCCAGCCACTTCATTCTTTTTATAGCTGAATAATATTTCATCCTATGGTTATGCCACATTTTGTCTATCCATTCTTGAGTTGATAGACATTTGGGTTGTTTCTACCTTTTGACTATTATGAACACTGCTGCTATGAACATTCATATACAAGTTTTTGTGTGAACATGTTTTCAGTTCTCTTGGATAATATATACCTAGGAGTATAATTGTTGGGTCATAAGGTAACTTAGTGTTTAACATTTTTGAGGAACTGCCAGGCTTTTTCTTAAAGTAGCTACGCCCTTTTAGGCCCAGCCCTGTTCTATATACTTAGAAGAGAAAAAAAATTAAGCTTTCTTTTCAGTTTTGCTCCCTGGAGCTGAACGTCATATGTTTGTGTTTGTTCTTGGCTTTTCTTTGTTCCATGTAACCCAAGGACGTGGTGGCTAGATTTAGTAAAGCACTCTGAATTTAGCTAGACAGGTGCTTTCTTGTCTTTGTTAGATGGTTTGAGGCAAAATCCTAGGAGCTTTGGTCCATAAAACATCAGTTCTTCCTGATAGGGTAGAATGATTAGAATAGCAATAATGAGAATGAGTTATTTGTTACTTAATTATAGCTTTTTAGGATTTTTTTTGTTTAATATGTTGCTTGTTGAAATCTTGACTCTGATATTGACACTGTTGCTTTGTTTAAAGCTTTAGTCATATATTCCACAATAGGGTAGTTGTTTTTTGTAAAACATATTGGTCTCACTCCTTTTATGTAAGATTGTATATATGTTTGAAATCTATATGTATAAAAATCTTGGCAGAGGAGCCAAGGCCCTGGGTTCTGACTTAAAGTAGCTGAATGATCTTAGACTAGTCAACTTTCCTCTTAGGGACTCAGTTTTTTGATCTGTAAAATGAGGAGACTGTGCAAAATGGTCTCTAATGTTTTTTCTAACTCAAATTCTGTGTTAAATAAGTGGAAGTGAGTTGTGAATTCAGTTTACAAGTTCCTATTTGTACCTGGACTCTTTTATTTTTGAAATTCGGGATGGGGTCTTGCTATGTTGCCCAGGCTGATCTTGAACTCTTGGACTCAAGTGATCCACCCACGTTGGCCTCCCAAAGTGCTGGGATTACAGGAGTGGGCCACTGCACTCAGCCTCTTTTTTTAATTTTAATTTTATTTTTTTGTGTAGAGACAGGGTCTCACTATGTTGCCCAGGCTGATCTTGAACTCCTGGGCTCAAGGAGTCCTTCAGCCTCCACTTCCCAAAGTGCTGAGGTTACAGACACCGCACCCAGTAAAGACTTTTATTTCCTTCCTTCCTTCCTTCCTTCCTTCTTTCTTTTCTTTTCTTTTCTTTTCTTTTTTTTCTTTTCTTTTCTTTTCTTTTCTTTTCTTTTCTTTCTTTCTTTCTTTCTTTCTTTTTTTCTTTCTTTCTTTCTTCTTTTTTTCTCTTTCTCTTTCCCTCTCTCTCTCTTTCTCTCTCNCTTTCTTTCTTTTTTTCTTTCTTTCTTTCTTCTTTTTTTCTCTTTCTCTTTCCCTCTCTCTCTCTTTCTCTCTCTCTCTTTCTCTTTCTCTCTCTCTTTCTCTTTCTCTCTCTTGTTCTCTTTCTCTTTTTCTCTCTCTTTCTCTTTTTCTCTCTCTCTTTCTTTTCTTTCCAGTGGTGTGATCATGGCTCACTGTAGCCTCAACCTCCTGAGCTCAAGTGATTCTCTCACCTCAGCCTGCTGAGTAGCTGGGACTACAGGTGCATGCCACCACACTCTGCTAATTTTTGTATTTTTTTGTAGAGACTGGGTTTTGTCATGTTGCCGAGGCTGGTCTTGAACTCCTGAGCTCAAGTGATTTCCCACCTCAGCCTCCAACAGTGCTGGAATTACAGGCTTTGAGCCACCCCCCCCAGCCAAGACTCAGAGAGTCTTGAGCTAGTAACGGCCTTGCTTTTATGAGGGACTTGTCTTCCCCTCTTGAAATGGACTTTTGTTTATTTTTTGCTGAATTTAGGTATCTTTAAAAAAGCAGGCCGGGCTCAGTGGCTCATGCCTTTAATTACAGCACTTGGGGAGGCCGAGGCGAGTGAATCACTTGAGGCCAGGAGTTCGAGACTGGCCTGGCCAACACGGTGAAACCCTATCTCTACTGAAAATACAGAATTTAGGCCGGGCGCAGTGGCTCATGCCTGTAATCCCAGCACTTTGGGAGGCCGAGGTGGATGGATCACCTGAGGTCGGGAGTTTGAGACTAGCCTGACCAACATGGAGAAACCTCGTCACTACTAAAAATACAAAATTAGCCGGGCATGGTGGTAATCTTAGCTACTTGGGAGGCTGAGGCAGGAGAATCTCTTAAATCCAGGAGGCAGAGATTACATTGAACTGAGATGGTTCCACTGTGCTAAAAAAGCAAAGGCTCTAGAGATTTTGTGATTTTTCTACTTGATGAAATTAAGTGATAAAAAAATTTGAATAGACCAAAAGAAGAAAATTAACATACTTTGTATAAATATGTACATTAGGGATCTAAATAAATGTCCTTTGGATTTTCAAAAAGGAGAGAATTTTTCAATTTTTGGGTTAAATTCCAGGCTAGATTAAGAGTTGTTTTGTAAATATTCAGAAAAAGAAGTGGTGAGCACTAGGAAGTAGTATTGCTTCACCAAGGACAAAAAATGTTTTGTCAGCCTCACCAAATTTTCTTGATGGACAGGGTTACTGGGCTGTAGATTAGGGAAATATGGTAGATGCACTATATCTAGATTTCTTCAAGGCATTCACAAAACTTCTTTGGTCTACTTTTGGGTATGATGGCTGGGTGATAACAGTGATAATATGTTTAACTGCACTTGTCTTAAACTGGTTGAATGAATAGTCCCAGAGGAAAATGATTAATGAAGCCAGGAGCAGCATGGAGAGAAGTTTCTAGTGCATGTGTGTCCTGGCTTTGTCCTTGAGCCTGTCCTGGTCAGTCTGCTTTCCTATTCTCTTCAAATTATATTTTTCTCCTGGATTTAAAAGCATATTACATTTAGATTTGTAGAAAATTAGAAAATACAGAAAAATACAAAGTAAATTCAAATCATCTGTAAATCTATATCCAGAGATAACCACTGTTGTATGTGTATATTTCTGTGTGTGTGTGTTTCCCTCTAAACTTTTATATATTTATATTATATATCATACAATATATTTGTATCTATCTGTTTCAAGAATGAGATTATTGACTTTAAGCAGTTTTATGTTCTTCCCATTAATGTAACACGTGTCATGAAAATTTTCCTAGATCACATATATTTTTTGAAAAAATTGTTTTTAATAGTTAAATAATATTTCATCATATGTGTGCCATAATTTGTGTAATCATTCCCCTGTTGGTGAACATTTAGATTATTTCCAATGTTTTGATATTATGGAATGATTGATATCCTTGTATATGGTTTTTGTGAATCTCTGATTATGCTCTGAATATTTTTTTTAGATGGAATTATTGAATCAAAGGGTATGAACGTGCTTAAGGCTTTTGATATATTTTGCCAAATTAGCTTCCATTTCTACTGACAGTATATGAATGTCTATTTCAAGATCCTCGCTGACATGGAATAATATTTTTTAAAACAATTTCTGCAAATTTGATAGGTTAAAATGTTATTCTTTAATTTGTATTTCTATTGTTAATAATAGAGTTGAACATTTGTGTGCAATTGTTTCTTGGTCATTTTTGTCTGTGTGTGGATTGCCTGTTCATACCCATTGCTGTGTTCATCAGTTCTTATTGATATAGAAAAGCTTTAATATAGTTAGAATATTAATTCTTTGTCATATATATTGCAAAGACTTCTCCCAAGTTTGTCGTTTGCCTTTTTTTCTTTCTTTCTTTCTTTCTTTCTTTTTTTT
>NW_016108133.1:152148-155519 GCF_001604975.1 Cebus imitator
GGGGTTTCACCATGTTGACCAGGATGGTCTTGATCTGTTGACCTCGTGATCCACCCGCCTCGGCCTCCCAAAGTACTGGGATTACAGGCGTGAGCCACCGCGCCCGGCCAATTATTCTAGTTATTTAATAGTTTTCTTTTTATATTTGTTTGTTATTTTTTTTAGAGACAGGGTCTGGCTTTGTCACCCAGGCTGGAGTGCAGTGGCATAATCATAGATCACTGCAACCTTAAACTCCTAGGCTCATGTGATCCTCCTGCCTCAGCTTCCCAAGTAGCTGGGACTACAGGCACATGCTACCACGCATGGCTAATTTTTGTAGTTTTTTGTAGAGATGGGGTCTCGCTGTGTTGCCCAGGCTGGTCTCAAACTCCTGGCCTCAAGTGATCTTCCTGCCTTGGCCTCTCAAAGCACTGGGATTGCAGGCATGAGCATTTAAAACCTTAACTTGCCTGGAGTTGATTTATGATGTAAAGTAGCATACGAACTTAATTTCTTCCAAATGTTAAAGTACCATTTGTTAGATAATCCATCATTTCCCCACATTTTTGAAGTACCCCCTTTATTATAAATAAAATTTTTTATACACACACACAATTTGGATTTTAATATTTTACTCTGGGATTATCAGTTACTGAAAAATGACCATAGGTGTTTTGACAACTTAGATGAAAGGAGTATTTCTCTAGGTCCCATTTTCTGAGTTTTTTCCACAGAAACTTGACCTAAAGGAGATTCAGTTGAGTTTGTGATCCTGTGGGTGTGACAGCTGTGAAGAACATTTGAATCAAGACTCTCCATTGACCTGGTAAAACATAGAAATTGGTTACATTAACTCATAAAATGTGTGTGTTTCAGTTACTGTGTTGTAGCATTTTTGTTAAGTGGAAAAGATTCTTAACAAGTATACCCATCACCTGGAGAACAGGGAAAAAGGTACAAATCTGTGTTCATTCTCATGTGTTTTGGATGAGTTATTTTGTCTTGGTTGTCTTTACATATACTTTGGCTTATGGGTTGCAGGAGCCAAAGACTCTGTTAATCTTTCATTTGAATATGTTATATGAAATTCCTTTAAGGTATAGAGAAGGCCCTTTTTACCCTGATCTGATGGGTGATCCGGAATAGGCGAGAACGACTAATGGCAAGGTCTTGTGAATACTTCTTAGTTTGATGTGAGAGCAAGGAATTTTTCATTCCAATCATTTTAGACTAGGTAGCTTTTTTTGGGGGGTGGTGGTGGAGTCTCAGTCACTCTGTTGCCCAGTCTGGAGTGCAGCAGCATGATCTCGGCTTACTGCAACCCGTTGGGTTCAAGCGATTCTTGTGCCTTAGGCTTCTGAGTAGCTGGGATTACAGGTGCCTGCCACCATGCCCAGCTAATTTTTGTATTTTTTAGTAGAGATGGGGTTTTACCATGTTGGCCAGGCTGGTCTTGAACTCCTGACCTCAGGTGATCCGCCCGCTTCAGCCTCCCAAAATGCTGGGATTACAGGCATGAGCCACTGCACCCGCCTAGTATCGCACTTTCACTCAGTAGCTCTTCTTGCATCCTCACTAAGCTCTTTCGGGGATAAAAACATCCAGTCAATAGGGATGAACTGGAAATTTGTATGGCATGCTGATCTGGCATGTTTTGTTTTCTGTTTTCTTCTCAGTATCCTTCAGGATGCTCTCCGGAACCCTGGCTATGTGTGTGTATGGCGGAGGAAACATACACAGTGACAGTGCAGGGACCAGAACAATGACACCCAGGTTTCTGAGTTAGTCATAGTTCCAAACCATTATTCTAAAAGTAGAGCTGAAATTATTTTTCCTCAAGCAGTATTTGCCCATTGAAACCTATTTGCCATTTTTCTGCTGTCTCACATAGCCTTGAGAAATTTTTTTGGTAATTTATGTTTATTGATTTTGTATTTTTACCCAAACACTTTAGGATTATTTGCAGATTTGAAGATTTCCCTCTTCTAAATTATATTTAAAAATTAAATTAGACTAGTTCTAAATTTGAGTCTTTATGGACTTCATTGATTTGGTCATAAAATCATAATTATATCATAATTAGAAGAGACCTTAGAACTTAATCTAGTTTTAGAGGTGTTAGACAACACCTTTAAACAATGGACCAATCATTAGAAACTAACCCAAGTAATAGGCTTTGTTATTATTATTGTCAGACAGGGTCTTACTCTGTCACCCAGGCTGGAGTGCAGTGGTGTGATCATATCTCCCTTCAGCCTTGAACTCCTGAGCTGAAGCGATTCTCCTGCCTCAGTCTCCCGAGTAGCCGGGACTACAGGCATACACCACCACATCTGGCTAATTCTCTTATTTTTTTTGTAAAGATCGGGGTCTCAATATGTTGTGCAGGTTGGCTGCAAAATTCTGGCCTCAAGCAATCCTCATAAAAGAGGTGTGAGCCACTGCATCCAGCCCCATAACTATTTCATAAAGACAAGTTTGTGATTCCTAGAAGCGGTTTGATATTTGGTAATTTATATATTTACTCCATATAACAAGTATCTTCTTGATGGGCTTATTTTACTTTCACCTCCATCTATTTCTTTTTTTTTTTAAGACAGCATCTTCCCTCTGTCACCCAGGCTGGAGTGCAGTGGCGCAATCTCAGCTCACTGCAGCATTCACCTCCCAGGTTCAAGTGATTCTCCTGCCTCAACTTCCTGAGTAGCTGGGATTACAGGTGCCTGCCACCACACCTGGCTAATTTTTTGTATTTTTAGTAGAGATAGGGTTTCACCATGTTGGCCAGGCTGGTCTCGAACTGCTGACCTCAAGTAGTCCACCCGCCTCAGCCTCCCAAAGTGCTGGGATTACTGGCCCATCCATTTCTTTTAAAAATGTGAACCATAGTGTTAGGACAGAGACATAATTCTGACACATCCTGAATTGTACTCCAAAGGCAACAATAGGAACCTAAACCACAATTCATACACATCAAGTTCTGTGACTCTCTTCTGAGGCTGTAACTTCACCTCCACCAGAGTTCTGTTATTTTTTACAATTGGTGACTTACTTCTTTCAGCCTCAGGGCAGCTCAGCAATGGCAAATGAGGGCTATATGAGTTTGAGATTTGAATGCCTGCACTTCCGTAAGATGGAAAGGATATTTTGGGCAGTGTTGATTTATTTTGAAGTTATAGGCAACCAAAACATGAGCCATTATTCAGCCATGTCTTCTCTAGTCAATATTTGTGTGGGGACTCAAGGTCAAGAAGATACAGTTCTCTATTTTGCGTTAGCTTTATTTGCATCTTCTATTTCTTTGTACCTATCACAATCTGTGTGTTTGAAGTCGGTCATCCAGTTGCTCCCCCTGTGTCATCATCATTTCTAATTTTTTTTTTTTTTTT